>NC_054495.1:0-160000 GCF_017639515.1 Carcharodon carcharias
TGAGCGAGCTCTACACTGTCGGAGGGTCAGTACTGAGGGAGCACTATACTGTCGGACGGTCAGTAATGAGGGAGCACTACACTTTCAGAGGGTCAGTAATGCGGGAGCACTACACTGTCGGAGCGTCAGGACTGTGGGAGTGCTGCACGGTTGGAGGGCCAGTACTGAGGGAGTGCTGCACTGTTGGAGGGTCAGTACTGCGGGAGTGTTGCAGTGTCAGAGTGTCAGTACTGAGGGCGTGCTGCACTGTCGGAGGCTCAGTGCTGAGGGATTGCTGCACTATCGGTGTGTCAGTACTGAGGGAGTGCTGAAGTGTTGGAGGGTCAGTGCTGAGGGATGGCTGCTCTGCCAGAGGGTCAGTACTGAGGGAGTGGTGCACTGTTGGAGGGTCAGTACTGAGGGAGTGCTGCACTGTCAGTGGGTCAGTGCTGAAGGAGTGCTGCACTGTCAGAGGGTCAGTGCTGAGGGAGCGCTGCAGTATCTGAGGGTCAGTACTGAGGGAGTGCTGCACTGTCAGAGTGTCAGTGCTGAGGGCGTGCTGCACTGTCGGAGGGTCAGTAATGAGGGAGCGCTGCACCGTCAGAGGGTCAGTACTGAGGGAGTGCTGCACTGTCAATAGTCTGAACTGAGGCAGTGGTGCACTGTCGGAGGGTCAGTACTGAGGGAGTGCTGCACTGTCAGAGGGTCAGTTCTGTGGGAGCCCTACACTGTCGGAGGTTCAGTACTGAGGGAGCACTGTACTGTCGGAGGGTCAGTACTGAGGGAGCACTATACTGTCGGAGGGTCAGTAATGAGGGAACACTACAGTGTCAGAGGGTCAGTAATGAGGGAGCACTTCACTGTCAGAGGGTCAGGACTGAGGGAGTGCTGCACTGTCAATGGTCAGTACTGAGGCAGTGCTGCACTGTCGGAGGGTCAGTACTGAGGGAGTGCTGCACTGTCAGAGGGTCATTTTTGAGGGAACGCTGCACTGTCAGAGGGTCAGTACTTAGGGAGTGCTGCACTGTCAATAGTCAGTACTGAGGCAGTGGTGCACTGTCGGAGGGTCAGTACTGAGGGAGTGCTGCACTGTCAGATGGTCAGTACTGAGGGAGCCCTACCCTGTCAGAGGTGCAGTACTGAGGGAGCACTATACTGTCGGAGGGTCAGTAATGAGGGAACACAGCACTTTCAGAGGGTCAGTAATGCGGGAGCACTACACTGTCGGAGCGTCAGAACGGAGGGAGTGCTGCACGGTTTGGAGGCTCAGTACTGCGGGAGTGCTGCACTGTCAGAGTGTCAGTACTGAGGAGTGCTGCACTGTCTGAGGGTCAGTACTGAGGGAGTGCTGAACTGTCGGAGGGTCAGTACTGAGGGAGTGCTGCACTGTCAGTGGTCAGTACTGAGGCAGTGCTGCACTGTCGTAGGGTCAGTACTGAGGGAGTGCTGCACTGTCAGAGGGTCAGTACTGAGGGAGTGCTGCACTGTCGGAGGGTGTGTACTCAGCGAACTCTGCACTGTCGGAGGGTCAGTACTGAGGGAGCACTATACTGTCGGACGGTCAGTAATGAGGGAGCACTACACTTTCAGAGGGTCAGTAATCCGGGAGCACTACACTGTCAGAGCGTCAGGACTGAGGGAGTGCTGCACTGTTGGAGGGCCAGTACTGAGGGAGTGCTGCACTGTTGGAGGGTCAGTACTGAGGCAGTGGTGCACTGTCGGAGGGTCAGTACTAAGGGAGTGCTGCACTGTCGGAGGCTCAGTGCTGAAGAATTGCTGCGCTATCTGTGTGTCAGTACTGAGGGAGTGCTGAAGTGTCGGAGGGTCAGTGCTGAGGGATGGCTGCTCTGCCAGAGGGTCAGTACTGAGAGAGTGGTGCACTGTTGGAGGGTCAGTACTGAGGGAGTGCTGCAGTGTCAGAGTGTCAGTGCTGAAGGAGTGCTGCACTGTCAGAGGTTCAGTGCTGAGGGAGCGCTGCAGTATCGGAGGGCCAGTACTGAGGGAGTGCTGCACTGTCAGTGTGTCAGTGCTGTGGGCGTGCTGCACTGTTGGAGGGTCAGTACTGAGGGAGTGCTGAACTGTCGGAGGGTCAGTACTGAGGGAGTGCTGCACTGTCAGAGGGTCAGTAATGAGGGAACGCTGCACTGTCAGAGGTTCAGTACTGAGGGAGCACTATACTGTCGGAGGGTCAGTAATGAGGGAACACTACACTGTCAGAGGGTCAGTAATGAGGGAGCACTACACTGTCGGAGGGTCAGGACTGAGGGAGTGCTGCACGGTTGGAGGGCCAGTAGTGAGGGAGTGCTGCACTGTCGGAGGGTCAGTGCTAAGGGATTGCTGCACTGTCAGAGGGTCAGTACTGAGGGAGTGCTGCACTGTTGGAGGGTCAGTAATGAGGGAGCGCTACACTGTCGGAGGGTCAGTACTGAGGGAGTGCTGCACTGTCAATGGTCAGTACTGAGGCAGTGCTGCACTGTCGGAGGGTCAGTACTGAGGGAGTGCTGGACTGTCGGAGGGTGAGTACTGAGCGAGCTCTAAACTGTCGGAGGGTCAGTACTGAGGGAGCACTATACTGTCGGACGGTCAGTAATGAGGGAGCACTACACTTTCAGAGGGTCAGTAATGCGGGAGCACTACACTGTCGGAGCGTCAGGACTGAGGGAGTGCTGCATGGTTGGAGGGCCAGTACTGAGGGAGTGCTGCACTGTTGGAGGGTCAGTACTGCGGGAGTGCTGCAGTGTCAGAGTATCAGTACTGGGGGCGTGCTGCACTGTCGGAGGCTCAGTGCTGAGGGATTGCTGCACTATCGGCGTGTCAGTACTGAGGGAGTGCTGAAGTGTCGGAGGGTCAGTGCTGAGGGATGGCTGCTCTGCCAGAGGGACAGTACTGAGAGAGTGGTGCACTGTTGGAGGATCTGTACTGAGGAAGTGCTGCAGTGTCAGAGTGTCAGTGCTGAAGGAGTGCTGCACTGTCAGAGGGTCAGTGCTGAGGGAGCGCTGCAGTATCGGAGGGCCAGTACTGAGGGAGTGCTGCACTGTCAAGGGTCAGTACTGAGGTAGTGCTGCACTGTCGGAGGGTGAGTACTGAGCGAGCCCTACACTGTCAGAGGGTCAGTACTGAGGGAGTGCTGCACTGTCAATAGTACTGAGGCAGTGGAGCACTGTCGGAGGGTCAGTACTGAGGGAGTGCTGCACTGTCAGAGGGTCAGTACTGAGGGAGTTCTGCACTGTCGGAGGGTCAGTACTGAGGGAGCCCTACCCTGTCAGAGGTTCAGTACTGAGGGAGCACTAGACTGTCGGAGGGTCAGTAATGAGGGAACACTACAGTGTCAGAGGGTCAGTAATGAGGGAGCACTTCACTGTCAGAGGGTCAGGACTGAGGGAGTGCTGCACGGTTGGATGGCCAGTAATGAGGGTGTGCTGCACTGTCGGAGGGTCAGTGCTAAGGGATTGCTGCACTGTCAGAGGGTCAGTACTGAGGGACTGCTGCACTGTTGGAGGGTCAGTAATGAGGGAGCGCTACACTGTCGGAGGGTCAGTACTGAGGGAGTGCTGCACTGTCAATGGTCAGTACTGAGGCAGTGCTGCACTGTCGGAGGGTCAGTACTGAGGGAGTGCTGCACTGTCAGAGGGTCAGTACTGAGGGAGTGCTGAAGTGTCGGAGGGTGAGTACTGAGCGAGCTCTACACTGTCGGAGGGTCAGTACTGAGGGAGCACTATACTGTCGGACGGTCAGTAATGAGGGAGCACTACACTTTCAGAGGGTCAGTAATGCGGGAGCACTACACTGTCGGAGCGTCAGGACTGTGGGAGTGCTGCACGGTTGGAGGGCCAGTACTGAGGGAGTGCTGCACTGTTGGAGGGTCAGTACTGCGGGAGTGTTGCAGTGTCAGAGTGTCAGTACTGAGGGCGTGCTGCACTGTCGGAGGCTCAGTGCTGAGGGATTGCTGCACTATCGGTGTGTCAGTACTGAGGGAGTGCTGAAGTGTTGGAGGGTCAGTGCTGAGGGATGGCTGCTCTGCCAGAGGGTCAGTACTGAGGGAGTGGTGCACTGTTGGAGGGTCAGTACTGAGGGAGTGCTGCAGTGTCAGAGTGTCAGTGCTGAAGGAGTGCTGCACTGTCAGAGGGTCAGTGCTGAGGGAGCGCTGCAGTATCTGAGGGCCAGTACTGAGGGAGTGCTGCACTGTCAGAGTGTCAGTGCTGTGGGCGTGCTGCACTGTCGGAGGGTCAGTACTGAGGGAGAGCTGAACTGTCGGAGGGTCAGTACTGAGGGAGTGCTGCACTGTCAATAGTCAGTACTGAGGCAGTGGTGCACTGTCGGAGGGTCAGTACTGAGGGAGTGCTGCACTGTCAGAGGGTCAGTACTGAGGGAGTTCTGCACTGTCGGAGGGTCAGTACTGAGGGAGCCCTACCCTGTCAGAGGTTCAGTACTGAGGGAGCACTATACTGTCGGAGGGTCAGTAATGAGGGAACACTACAGTGTCAGAGGGTCAGTAATGAGGGAGCACTTCACTGTCAGAGGGTCAGGACTGAGGGAGTGCTGCACTGTCAATGGTCAGTACTGAGGCAGTGCTGCACTGTCGGAGGGTCAGTACTGAGGGAGTGCTGCACTGTCAGAGGGTCATTTTTGAGGGAACGCTGCACTGTCAGAGGGTCAGTACTTAGGGAGTGCTGCACTGTCAATAGTCAGTACTGAGGCAGTGGTGCACTGTCGGAGGGTCAGTACTGAGGGAGTGCTGCACTGTCGGATGGTCAGTACTGAGGGAGCCCTACCCTGTCAGAGGTGCAGTACTGAGGGAGCACTATACTGTCGGAGGGTCAGTAATGAGGGAACACAGCACTTTCAGAGGGTCAGTAATGCGGGAGCACTACACTGTCGGAGCGTCAGAACGGAGGGAGTGCTGCACGGTTTGGAGGCTCAGTACTGCGGGAGTGCTGCACTGTCAGAGTGTCAGTACTGAGGAGTGCTGCACTGTCTGAGGGTCAGTACTGAGGGAGTGCTGAACTGTCGGAGGGTCAGTACTGAGGGAGTGCTGCACTGTCAGTGGTCAGTACTGAGGCAGTGCTGCACTGTCGTAGGGTCAGTACTGAGGGAGTGCTGCACTGTCAGAGGGTCAGTACTGAGGGAGTGCTGCACTGTCGGAGGGTGTGTACTCAGCGAACTCTGCACTGTCGGAGGGTCAGTACTGAGGGAGCACTATACTGTCGGACGGTCAGTAATGAGGGAGCACTACACTTTCAGAGGGTCAGTAATCCGGGAGCACTACACTGTCAGAGCGTCAGGACTGAGGGAGTGCTGCACTGTTGGAGGGCCAGTACTGAGGGAGTGCTGCACTGTTGGAGGGTCAGTACTGCGGGAGTGCTGCAGTGTCAGAGTGTCAGTACTGGGGGCGTGCTGCACTGTCGGAGGCTCAGTGCTGAGGGATTGCTGCACTATCGGTGTGTCAGTACTGAGGGAGTGCTGAAGTGTCGGAGGGTCAGTGCTGAGGGATGGCTGCTCTGCCAGAGGGTCAGTACTGAGGGAGTGGTGCACTGTTGGAGGGTCAGTACTGAGGGAGTGCTGCAGTGTCAGAGTGTCAGTGCTGAAGGAGTGCTGCACTGTCAGAGGTTCAGTGCTGAGGGAGCGCTGCAGTATCGGAGGGCCAGTACTGAGGGAGTGCTGCACTGGCAGAGTGTCAGTGCTGTGGGCGTGCTGCACTGTCGGAGGGTCAGTACTGAGGGAGTGCTGAACTGTCGGAGGGTCAGTACTGAGGGAGTGCTGCACTGTCAGAGGGTCAGTAATGAGGGAACGCTGCACTGTCAGAGGTTCAGTACTGAGGGAGCACTATACTGTCGGAGGGTCAGTAATGAGGGAACACTACACTGTCAGAGGGTCAGTAATGAGGGAGCACTACACTGTCGGAGGGTCAGGACTGAGGGAGTGCTGCACGGTTGGAGGGCCAGTAGTGAGGGAGTGCTGCACTGTCGGAGGGTCAGTGCTAAGGGATTGCTGCACTGTAAGAGGGTCAGTACTGAGGGAGTGCTGCACTGTTGGAGGGTCAGTAATGAGGGAGCGCTACACTGTCGGAGGGTCAGTACTGAGGGAGTGCTGCACTGTCAATGGTCAGTACTGAGGCAGTGCTGCACTGTCGGAGGGTCAGTACTGAGGGAGTGCTGGACTGTCGGAGGGTGAGTACTGAGCGAGCTCTAAACTGTCGGAGGGTCAGTACTGAGGGAGCACTATACTGTCGGACGGTCAGTAATGAGGGAGCACTACACTTTCAGAGGGTCAGTAATGCGGGAGCACTACACTGTCGGAGCGTCAGGACTGAGGGAGTGCTGCATGGTTGGAGGGCCAGTACTGAGGGAGTGCTGCACTGTTGGAGGGTCAGTACTGCGGGAGTGCTGCAGTGTCAGAGTATCAGTACTGGGGGCGTGCTGCACTGTCGGAGGCTCAGTGCTGAGGGATTGCTGCACTATCGGTGAGTCAGTACTGAGGGAGTGCTGAAGTGTCGGAGGGTCAGTGCTGAGGGATGGCTGCTCTGCCAGAGGGACAGTACTGAGAGAGTGGTGCACTGTTGGAGGATCTGTACTGAGGAAGTGCTGCAGTGTCAGAGTGTCAGTGCTGAAGGAGTGCTGCACTGTCAGAGGGTCAGTGCTGAGGGAGCGCTGCAGTATCGGAGGGCCAGTACTGAGGGAGTGCTGCACTGTCAAGGGTCAGTACTGAGGTAGTGCTGCACTGTCGGAGGGTGAGTACTGAGCGAGCCCTACACTGTCAGAGGGTCAGTACTGAGGGAGTGCTGCACTGTCAATAGTACTGAGGCAGTGGAGCACTGTCGGAGGGTCAGTACTGAGGGAGTGCTGCACTGTCAGAGGGTCAGTACTGAGGGAGTTCTGCACTGTCGGAGGGTCAGTACTGAGGGAGCCCTACCCTGTCAGAGGTTCAGTACTGAGGGAGCACTATACTGTCGGAGGGTCAGTAATGAGGGAACACTGCACTGTCAGAGGGTCAGTAATGAGGGAGCACTACACTGTCGGAGTTTCAGGACTGAGGGAGTGCTGCACGGTTGGAGGGCCAGTAGTGAGGGAGTGCTACACTGTCAGAGTGTCAGTACTGAGGGTGTGCTGCACTGTTGGAGGGTCAGTAATGAGGGAGCGCTACACTGTCGGAGGGTCAGTACTGAGGGAGTGCTGCACTGTCAATGGTCAGTACTGAGGGAGTGCTGCACTGTCGGAGGGTCAGTACTGAGGGAGTGCTGCACTGTCAGAGGGTCAGTACTGAGGGAGTGCTGCACTGTCGGAAGGTGAGTACTGAGCGAGCCCTACACTGTCGGAGGGTCAGTACTGAGGGAGCACTATACTGTCGGACGGTCAGTAATGAGGGAGCACTACACTTTCAGAGGGTCAGTAATGCGGGAGCACTACACTGTCGGAGCGTCAGGACTGAGGGAGTGCTGCACGGTTGGAGGGCCAGTACTGAGGGAGTGCTGCACTGTTGGAGGGTCAGTACTGCGGGAGTGCTGCAGTGTCAGAGTGTCAGTACTGAGGGCGTGCTGCACTGTTGGAGGCTCAGTGCTGAGGGATTGCTGCACTATCGGTGTGTCAGTACTGAGGGAGTGCTGAAGTGTCGGAGGGTCAGTAATGAGGGAACGCTACACTGTCAGAGGGTCAGTAATGAGGGAGCACTACACTGTCGGAGGGTCAGGGCTAAGGGAGTGCTGCACGGTTGGAGGGCCAGTAGTGAGGGAGTGCTGCACTGTCGGAGGCTCAGTGCTGAGGGATTGCTGCACTATCGGTGTGTCAGTACTGAGGGAGTGCTGAAGTGTCGGAGGGTCAGTACTGAGGGAGTGGTGCACTGTTGGAGGGTCAGTACTGAGGGAGTGCTGCAGTGTCAGAGTGTCAGTGCTGAAGGAGTGCTGCACTGTCAGAGGTTCAGTGCTGAGGGAGCGCTGCAGTATCGGAGGGCCAGTACTGAGGGAGTGCTGCACTGTCAGAGTGTCAGTGCTGGGGGCTTGCTGCACTGTCGGAGGGTCAGTACTGAGGGAGTGCTGAACTGTCGGAGGGTCAGTACTGAGGGAGTGCTGCACTGTCAGAGGGTCAGTAATGAGGGAACGCTGCACTGTCGGAGGTTCAGTACTGAGGGAGCACTATACTGTCGGAGGGTCAGTAATGAGGGAACACTGCACTGTCAGAGGGTCAGCAATGAGGGAGCACTACACTGTCGGAGGGTCAGGACTGAGGGAGTGCTGCACGGTTGGAGGGCCAGTAGTGAGGGAGTGCTGCACTGTCGGAGGGTCAGTGCTAAGGGATTGCTGCACTGTCAGAGGGTCAGTACTGTGGGAGTGCTGCACTGTTTGAGTGTCAGTAATGAGGGAGCGCTACACTGTTGGAGGGTCAGTCTTGAGGGAGTGCTGCACTGTCAATGGTCAGTACTGAGGCAGTGCTGCACTGTCGGAGGGTCAGTACTGAGGGAGTGCTGCACTGTCAGAGGGTCAGTAATGAGGGAACGCAGCACTGTCAGAGTGTCATTACTGAGGGAGTGCTGCACTGTTAATAGTCAGTACTGAGGCAGTGGTGCACTGTCGGAGGGTCAGTACTGCGGGAGTGCTGCACTGTCAGAGGGTCAGTACTGGGGGAGTTCTGCACTGTCGGAGGGTCAGTACTGAGGGAGACCTACCCTGTCAGAGGTTCAGTACTGAGGGAGCACTATACTGTCGGACGGTCAGTAATGAGGGAGCACTACACTTTCAGAGGGTCAGTAATGCGGGAGCACTACACTGTCGGAGCGTCAGGACTGAGGGAGTGCTGCACGGTTGGAGGGCCAGTACTGAGGGAGTGCTGCACTGTTGGAGGGTCAGTACTGCGGGAGTGCTGCAGTGTCAGAGTGTCAGTACTGAGGGCGTGCTGCACTGTCGGAGGCTCAGTGCTGAGGGATTGCTGCACTATCGGTGTGTCAGTACTGAGGGAGTGCTGAAGTGTTGGAGGGTCAGTGCTGAGGGATGGCTGCTCTGCCAGAGGGTCAGTACTGAGGGAATGGTGCACTGTTGGAGGGTCAGTACTGAGGGAGTGCTGCAGTGTCAGATTGTCAGTGCTGAAGGAGTGCTGCACTGTCAGAGGGTCAGTGCTGAGGGAGCGCTGCAGTATCGGAGGGCCAGTACTGAGGGAGTGCTGCACTGTCAGAGTGTCAGTGCTGTGGGCGTGCTGCACTGTCGGAGGGTCAGTACTGAGGGAGTGCTGAACTGTCGGAGGGTCAGTACTGAGGGAGTGCTGCACTGTCAGATGGTCAGTAATGAGGGAACGCTGCACTGTCAGAGGGTCAGTACTGAGGGAGTGCTGCACTGTCAATAGTGAGTACTGAGGCAGTGGTGCACTGTCGGAGGGTCAGTACTGAGGGAGTGCTGAAGTGTCGGAGGGTCAGTAATGAGGGAACGCTACACTGTCAGAGGGTCAGTAATGAGGGAGCACTACACTGTCGGAGGGTCAGGGCTGAGGGAGTGCTGCACGGTTGGAGGGCCAGTAGTGAGGGAGTGCTGCACTGTCGGAGGCTCAGTGCTGAGGGCTTGCTGCACTATCGGTGTGTCAGTACTGAGGGAGTGCTGAAGTGTCGGAGGGTCAGTACTGAGGGAGTGGTGCACTGTTGGAGGGTCAGTACTGAGGGAGTGCTGCAGTGTCAGAGTGTCAGTGCTGAAGGAGTGCTGCACTGTCAGAGGTTCAGTGCTGAGGGAGCGCTGCAGTATCGGAGGGCCAGTACTGAGGGAGTGCTGCACTGTCAGAGTGTCAGTGCTGGGGGCTTGCTGCACTGTCGGAGGGTCAGTACTGAGGGAGTGCTGAACTGTCGGAGGGTCAGTACTGAGGGAGTGCTGCACTGTCAGAGGGTCAGTAATGAGGGAACGCTGCACTGTCGGAGGTTCAGTACTGAGGGAGCACTATACTGTCGGAGGGTCAGTAATGAGGGAACACTACACTGTCAGAGGGTCAGTAATGAGGGAGCACTACACTGTCGGAGGGTCAGGACTGAGGGAGTGCTGCACGGTTGGAGGGCCAGTAGTGAGGGAGTGCTGCACTGTCGGAGGGTCAGTGCTAAGGGATTGCTGCACTGTCAGAGGGTCAGTACTGTGGGAGTGCTGCACTGTTTGAGTGTCAGTAATGAGGCAGCGCTACACTGTTGGAGGGTCAGTCTTGAGG
The DNA here is from genome assembly GCF_017639515.1 of Carcharodon carcharias. Lineage (NCBI taxonomy): Eukaryota > Metazoa > Chordata > Chondrichthyes > Lamniformes > Lamnidae > Carcharodon > Carcharodon carcharias. The sequence goes on from NC_054495.1 coordinate 10,143, forward strand.
GAGTGCTGCACTGTCAATGGTCAGTACTGAGGCAGTGCTGCACTGTCGGAGGGTCAGTACTGAGGGAGTGCTGCACTGTCAGAGGGTCAGTAATGAGGGAACGCAGCACTGTCAGAGTGTCATTACTGAGGGAGTGCTGCACTGTTAATAGTCAGTACTGAGGCAGTGGTGCACTGTCGGAGGGTCAGTACTGCGGGAGTGCTGCACTGTCAGAGGGTCAGTACTGAGGGAGTTCTGCACTGTCGGAGGGTCAGTACTGAGGGAGACCTACCCTGTCAGAGGTTCAGTACTGAGGGAGCACTATACTGTCGGACGGTCAGTAATGAGGGAGCACTACACTTTCAGAGGGTCAGTAATGCGGGAGCACTACACTGTCGGAGCGTCAGGACTGAGGGAGTGCTGCACGGTTGGAGGGCCAGTACTGAGGGAGTGCTGCACTGTTGGAGGGTCAGTACTGCGGGAGTGCTGCAGTGTCAGAGTGTCAGTACTGAGGGCGTGCTGCACTGTCGGAGGCTCAGTGCTGAGGGATTGCTGCACTATCGGTGTGTCAGTACTGAGGGAGTGCTGAAGTGTTGGAGGGTCAGTGCTGAGGGATGGCTGCTCTGCCAGAGGGTCAGTACTGAGGGAGTGGTGCACTGTTGGAGGGTCAGTACTGAGGGAGTGCTGCAGTGTCAGATTGTCAGTGCTGAAGGAGTGCTGCACTGTCAGAGGGTCAGTGCTGAGGGAGCGCTGCAGTATCGGAGGGCCAGTACTGAGGGAGTGCTGCACTGTCAGAGTGTCAGTGCTGTGGGCGTGCTGCACTGTCGGAGGGTCAGTACTGAGGGAGTGCTGAACTGTCGGAGGGTCAGTACTGAGGGAGTGCTGCACTGTCAGATGGTCAGTAATGAGGGAACGCTGCACTGTCAGAGGGTCAGTACTGAGGGAGTGCTGCACTGTCAATAGTCAGTACTGAGGCAGTGGTGCACTGTCGGAGGGTCAGTACTGAGGGAGTGCTGCACTGTCAGAGGGTCAGTACTGAGGGAGTTCTGCACTGTCGGAGGGTCAGTAGTGAGGGAGCCCTACCCTGTCAGAGGTTCAGTACTGAGGGAGCACTATACTGTCGGAGGGTCAGTAATGAGGGAACACTGCACTGTCAGAGGGTCAGCAATGAGGGAGCACTACACTGTCGGAGGGTCAGGACTGAGGGAGTGCTGCACGGTTGGAGGGCCAGTACTGAGGGAGTGCTGCACTGTCGGAGGGTCAGTGCTAAGGGATCGCTGCACTGTCAGAGGGTCAGTACTGAGGGAGTGCTGCACTGTTGGAAGGTCAGTAAAGAGGGAGCGCTACACTGTCGGAGGGTCAGTACTGAGGGAGTGCTGCACTGTCAGTGGTCAGTACTGAGGCAGTGCTGCACTGTCGGAGGGTCACTACTGAGGGAGTGCTGCACTGTCAGAGGGTCAGTACTGAGGGAGTGCTGCACTGTCGGAAGGTGAGTACTGAGCGAGCCCTACACTGTCGGAGGGTCTGTATTGAGGGAGCACTATACTGTCGGAGGGTCAGTAATGAGGGAGCACTACACTTTCAGAGGGTCAGTAATGTGGGAGCACTACACTGTCGGAGCGTCAGGACTGAGGGAGTACTGCACGGATGGAGGGCCAGTACTGAGGGAGTGCTTCACTGTTTGAAGGTCAGTACTGCGGGAGTGCTGCACTGTCAGAGGATCAGTACTGAGGAGTGCTGCACTGTCTGAGGGTCAGTACTGAGGGAGTGATGCACTGTCGGAGGGTCAGTACTGAGGGAGTGCTGCACTGTCAGAGGGTCAGTAATGAGGGAACGCTGCACTGTCAGAGGGTCAGTACTGAGGGAGTTCTGCACTGTCGGAGGGTCAGTACTGAGGGAGTGCTGCACTGTCACAGGTTCAGTACTGAGGGAGTTCTTCACTGTCTGAGGGTCAGTACTGAGGGAGCCCTACACTGTCGGAGGTTCAGTACTGAGGGAGCACTATACTGTCGGAGGGTCAGGAATGAGGGAACACTACACTGTCAGAGGGTCAGTAATGAGGGAGCACTACACTGTCGGAGGGTCAGGACTGAGGGAGTGCTGCACGGTTGGAGGGCCAGTACTGAGGGAGTGCTGCACTGTCGCAGGGTCAGTACTGAGGGAGTGCTGCACTGTCAGTGGTCAGTACTGAGGCAGTGCTGCACTGTCGGAGGGTCAGTACTGAGGGAGTGCTGCACTGTCAGAGGGTCAGTACTGAGGGAGTGCTGCACTGTCGGAAGGTGAGTACTGAGCGAGCCCTACACTGTCGGAGGGTCTGTACTGAGGGAGCACTATACTGTCGGAGGGTCAGTAATGAGGGAGCACTACACTTTCAGAGGGTCAGTAATGTGGGAGCACTACACTGTCGGAGCGTCAGGACTGAGGGAGTACTGCACGGATGGAGGGCCAGTACTGAGGGAGTGCTTCACTGTTTGAAGGTCAGTACTGCGGGAGTGCTGCACTGTCAGAGGATCAGTACTGAGGAGTGCTGCACTGTCTGAGGGTCAGTACTGAGGGAGTGCTGCACTGTCGGAGGGTCAGTACTGAGGGAGTGCTGCACTGTCAGAGGATCAGTAATGAGGGAACGCTGCACTGTCAGAGGGTCAGTACTGAGGGAGTTCTGCACTGTCGGAGGGTCAGTACTGAGGGAGTGCTGCACTGTCACAGGTTCAGTACTGAGGGAGTTCTTCACTGTCTGAGGGTCAGTACTGAGGGAGCCCTACACTGTCGGAGGTTCAGTACTGAGGGAGCACTATACTGTCGGAGGGTCAGTAATGAGGGAACACTACACTGTCAGAGGGTCAGTAATGAGGGAGCACTACACTGTCGGAGGGTCAGGACTGAGGGAATGCTGCACGGTTGGAGGGCCAGTACTGAGGGAGTGCTGCACTGTTGGAGGGTCAGTAAAGAGGGAGCGCTACACTGTCGGAGGGTCAGTACTGAGGGAGTGCTGCACTGTCAATGGTCAGTACTGAGGCAGTGTTGCACTGTCTGAGGGTCAGTACTGAGGGAGTGCTGCACTGTCAGAGGGTCAGTACTGAGGGAGTGCTGCACTGTCGGAAGGTGAGTACTGAGCGAGCCCTACATTGTCGGAGGGTCTGTACTGAGGGAGCACTATGCTCTCGGACGGTCAGTAATGAGGGAGCACTACACTTTCAGAGGGTCAGTAATGCGGGAGCACTACACTGTCAGAGCGTCAGGACTTAGGGAGTGCTGCACTATCGGTGTGTCAGTACTGAGGGAGTGCTGAAGTGTCGGAGGGTCAGTGCTGAGGGATGGCTGCTCTGCCAGAGGGTCAGTACTGAGGGAGTGGTGCACTTTTGGAGGGTCAGTACTGAGGGAGTGCTGCAGTGTCAGAGTGTCAGTGCTGAAGGAGTGCTGCACTGTCAGAGGTTCAGTGCTGAGGGAGCGCTGCAGTATCGGAGGGCCAGTACTGAGGGAGTGCTGCACTGTCAGAGTGTCAGTGCTGTGGGCGTGCTGCACTGTCGGAGGGTCAGTACTGAGGGAGTGCTGAACTGTCGGAGGGTCAGTACTGAGGGAGTGCTGCACTGTCAGATGGTCAGTAATGAGGGAACGCTGCACTGTCGGAGGTTCAGTACTGAGGGAGCACTATACTGTCGGAGGGTCAGTAATGAGGGAACACTACACTGTCAGAGGGTCAGTAATGAGGGAGCTCTACACTGTCGCAGGGTCAGGACTGAGGGAGTGCTGCACGGTTGGAGGGCCAGTAGTGAGGGAGTGCTGCACTGTCGGAGGGTCAGTGCTAAGGGATTGCTGCACTGTCAGAGGGTCAGAACTGTGGGAGTGCTGCACTGTTTGAGTGTCAGTAATGAGGCAGTGCTGCACTGTCGGAGGGTCAGTACTGAGGGAGTGCTGCACTGTCAGAGGGTCAGTAATGAGGGAACGCAGCACTGTCAGAGTGTCATTACTGAGGGAGTGCTGCACTGTTAATAGTCAGTACTGAGGCAGTGGTGCACTGTCGGAGGGTCAGTACTGCGGGAGTGCTGCACTGTCAGAGGGTCAGTACTGAGGGAGTTCTGCACTGTCGGAGGGTCAGTACTGAGGGAGACCTACCCTGTCAGAGGTTCAGTACTGAGGGAGCACTATACTGTCGGACGGTCAGTAATGAGGGAGCACTACACTTTCAGAGGGTCAGTAATGCGGGAGCACTACACTGTCGGAGGGTCAGTACTGAGGGAGTGCTGCACTGTCAGATGGTCAGTAATGAGGGAACGCTGCACTGTCGGAGGTTCAGTACTGAGGGAGCACTATACTGTCGGAGGGTCAGTAATGAGGGAACACTACACTGTCAGAGGGTCAGTAATGAGGGAGCTCTACACTGTTGCAGGGTCAGGACTGAGGGAGTGCTGCACGGTTGGAGGGCCAGTAGTGAGGGAGTGCTGCACTGTCGGAGGGTCAGTGCTAAGGGATTGCTGCACTGTCAGAGGGTCAGTACTGTGGGAGTGCTGCACTGTTTGAGTGTCAGTAATGAGGCAGTGCTGCACTGTCGGAGGGTCAGTACTGAGGGAGTGCTGCACTGTCAGAGGGTCAGTAATGAGGGAACGCAGCACTGTCAGAGTGTCATTACTGAGGGAGTGCTGCACTGTTAATAGTCAGTACTGAGGCAGTGGTGCACTGTCGGAGGGTCAGTACTGCGGGAGTGCTGCACTGTCAGAGGGTCAGTACTGAGGGAGTTCTGCACTGTCGGAGGGTCAGTACTGAGGGAGACCTACCCTGTCAGAGGTTCAGTACTGAGGGAGCACTATACTGTCGGACGGTCAGTAATGAGGGAGCACTACACTTTCAGAGGGTCAGTAATGCGGGAGCACTACACTGTCGGAGCGTCAGGACTGAGGGAGTGCTGCACGGTTGGAGGGCCAGTACTGAGGGAGTGCTGCACTGTTGGAGGGTCAGTACTGCGGGAGTGCTGCAGTGTCAGAGTGTCAGTACTGGGGGCGTGCTGCACTGTCGGAGGCTCAGTGCTGAGGGATTGCTGCACTATCAGTGTGTCAGTACTGAGGGAGTGCTGAAGTGTTGGAGGGTCAGTGATGAGGGATGGCTGCTCTGCCAGAGGGTCAGTGCTGAAGGAGTGCTGCACTGTCAGAGGGTCAGTGCTGAGGGAGCGCTGCAGTATCGGAGGGCCAGTACTGAGGGAGTGCTGCACTGTCAGAGTGTCAGTGCTGTGGGCGTGCTGCACTGTCGGAGGGTCAGTACTGAGGGAGTGCTGAACTGTCGGCGGGTCAGTACTGAGGGAGTGCTGCACTGTCAGATGGTCAGTAATGAGGGAACGCTGCACTGTCAGAGGGTCAGTACTGAGGGAGTGCTGCGCTGTCAATAGTCAGTACTGAGGCAGTGGTGCACTGTCGGAGGGTCAGTACTGAGGGAGTGCTGCACTGTCAGAGGGTCAGTACTGAGGGAGTTCTGCACTGTCGGAGGGTCAGTACTGAGGGAGCCCTACCCTGTCAGAGGTTCAGTACTGAGGGAGCACTATACTGTCAGAGGGTCAGTAATGAGGGAACACTGCACTGTCAGAGGGTCAGCAATGAGGGAGCACTACACTGTCGGAGGGTCAGGACTGAGGGAGTGCTGCACGGTTGGAGGGCCAGTACTGAGGGAGTGCTGCACTGTCGGAGGGTCAGTGCTAAGGGATCGCTGCACTGTCAGAGGGTCAGTACTGAGGGAGTGCTGCACTGTTGGAGGGTCAGTAAAGAGGGAGCGCTACACTGTCGGAGGGTCAGTACTGAGGGAGTGCTGCACTGTCAGTGGTCAGTACTGAGGCAGTGCTGCACTGTCGGAGGGTCAGTACTGAGGGAGTGCTGCACTGTCAGAGGGTCAGTACTGAGGGAGTGCTGCATTGTCGGAAGGTGAGTACTGAGCGAGCCCTACACTGTCGGAGGGTCTGTACTGAGGGAGCACTATACTGTCGGAGGGTCAGTAATGAGGGAGCACTACACTTTCAGAGGGTCAGTAATGTGGGAGCACTACACTGTCGGAGCGTCAGGACTAAGGGAGTACTGCACGGATGGAGGGCCAGTACTGAGGGAGTGCTTCACTGTTTGAAGGTCAGTACTGCGGGAGTGCTGCACTGTCAGAGGATCAGTACTGAGGAGTGCTGCACTGTCTGAGGGTCAGTACTGAGGGAGTGCTGCACTGTCGGAGGGTCAGTACTGAGGGAGTGCTGCACTGTCAGAGGGTCAGTAATGAGGGAACGCTGCACTGTCAGAGGGTCAGTACTGAGGGAGTTCTGCACTGTCGGAGGGTCAGTACTGAGGGAGTGCTGCACTGTCACAGGTTCAGTACTGAGGGAGTTCTTCACTGTCTGAGGGTCAGTACTGAGGGAGCCCTACACTGTCGGAGGTTCAGTACTGAGGGAGCACTATACTGTCGGAGCGTCAGTAATGAGGGAACACTACACTGTCAGAGGGTCAGTAATGAGGGAGCACTACACTGTCGGAGGGTCAGGACTGAGGGAGTGCTGCACGGTTGGAGGGCCAGTACTGAGGGAGTGCTGCACTGTCGGAGGGTCAGTGCTAAGGGATCGCTGCACTGTCAGAGGATCAGTACTGAGGGAGTGCTGCACTGTTGGAGGGTCAGTAAAGAGGGAGTGCTACACTGTCGGAGGGTCAGTACTGAGGGAGTGCTGCACTGTCAATGGTCAGTACTGAGGCAGTGCTGCACTGTCTGAGGGTCAGTACTGAGGGAGTGCTGCACTGTCAGAGGGTCAGTACTGAGGGAGTGCTGCACTGTCGGAAGGTGAGTACTGAGCGAGCCCTACACTGTCGGAGGGTCTGTACTGAGGGAGCACCATACTCTCGGACGGTCAGTAATGAGGGAGCACTACACTTTCAGAGGGTCAGTAATGCGGGAGCACTACACTGTCAGAGCATCAGGACTGAGGGAGTGCTGCACTATCGGTGTGTCAGTACTGAGGGAGTGCTGAAGTGTCGGAGGGTCAGTGCTGAGGGATGGCTGCTCTGCCAGAGGGTCAGTACTGAGGGAGTGGTGCACTGTTGGAGGGTCAGTACTGAGGGAGTGCTGCAGTGTCAGAGTGTCAGTGCTGAAGGAGTGCTGCACTGTCAGAGGTTCAGTGCTGAGGGAGCGCTGCAGTATCGGAGGGCCAGTACTGAGGGAGTGCTGCACTGTCAGAGTGTCAGTGCTGTGGGCGTGCTGCACTGTCGGAGGGTCAGTACTGAGGGAGTGCTGAACTGTCGGAGGGTCAGTACTGAGGGAGTGCTGCACTGTCAGATGGTCAGTAATGAGGGAACGCTGCACTGTCGGAGGTTCAGTACTGAGGGAGCACTATACTGTCGGAGGGTCAGTAATGAGGGAACACTACACTGTCAGAGGGTCAGTAATGAGGGAGCTCTACACTGTCGGAGGGTCAGGACTGAGGGAGTGCTGCACGGTTGGAGGGTCAGTGCTAAGGGATTGCTGCACTGTCAGAGGGTCAGTACTGTGGGAGTGCTGCACTGTTTGAGTGTCAGTAATGAGGGAGCGCTACACTGTTGGAGGGTCAGTCTTGAGGGAGTGCTGCACTGTCAATGGTCAGTACTGAGGCAGTGCTGCACTGTCGGAGGGTCAGTACTGAGGGAGTGCTGAAGTGTCGGAGGGTCAGTACTGAGGGAGTGGTGCACTGTTGGAGGGTCAGTACTGAGTGAGTGCTGCAGTGTCAGAGTGTCAGTGCTGAAGGAGTGCTGCACTGTCAGAGGTTCAGTGCTGAGGGAGCGCTGCAGTATCGGAGGGCCAGTACTGAGAGAGTGCTGCACTGTCAGTGTGTCAGTGCTGTGGGCGTGCTGCACTGTCGGAGGGTCAGTACTGAGGGAATGCTGCACTGTCAGAGGGTCAGTAATGAGGGAACGCTGCACTGTCAGAGGGTCAGTACTGAGGGAGTGGTGCACTGTCAATAGTCAGTACTGAGGCAGTGGTGCACTGTCGGAGGGTCAGTACTGAGGGAGTGCTGCACTTTCAGAGGGTCAGTACTGAGGGAGTTCTGCTCTGTCGGAGGGTCAGTACTGAGGGAGCACTATACTGTCGGAGGGTCAGTAATGAGGGAACACTACACTGTCAGAGCGTCAGTAATGAGGGAGCACTACACTGTCGGAGGGTCAGGACTGAGGGAGTGCTGCACGGTTGGAGGGCCAGTAGTGAGGCAGTGCTGCACTGTCAGAGGGTCAGTGCTAATGGATTGCTGCAATGTCAGAGGGTCAGTACTGAGGGAGTGCTGCACTGTCAATGGTCAGTACTGAGGCAGTGCTGCACTGTCGGAGGGTCAGTACTGAGGGAGTGCTGCACTGTCAGAGGGTCAGTACTGAGGGAGTGCTGCACTGTCGGAGGGTCAGTAATGAGGGAGCACTACACTTTCAGAGGGTCAGTAATGCGGGAGCACTACACTGTCGGAGCGTCAGGACTGAGGGAGTGCTGCACGGTGGGAGGGCCAGTACTGAGGGAGTGCTGCACTGTTGGAGGGTCAGTACTGCGGGAGTGCTGCAGTGTCAGAGTGTCAGTACTGAGGGCGTGCTGCACTGTCGGAGGCTCAGTGCTGAGGGATTGCTGCACTATCGGTGTGTCAGTACTGAGGGAGTGCTGAAGTGTCGGAGGGTCAGTGCTGAGGGATTGCTGCACTGTCAGAGGGTCAGTACTGAGGGAGTTGCGCACTGTTGGAGGGTCAGTAATGAGGGAACGCTGCACTGTCGGAGGTTCAGTGCTGAGGGAGCACTATACTGTCGGAGGGTCAGTAATGAGGGAACTCTACACTGTCGGAGGGTCAGGAATAAGGGAGTGCTGCACGGTTGGAGGGCCAGTAGTGAGGGAGTGCTGCACTGTCGGAGGGTCAGTGCTAAGGGATTGCTGCACCGTCAGAGGGTCAGTACTGTGGGAGTGCTGCACTGTTTGAGTGTCAGTAATGAGGGAGCGCTACACTGTTGGAGGGTCAGTCTTGAGGGAGTGCTGCACTGTCAATGGTCAGTACTGAGGCAGTGCTGCACTGTCGGAGGGTCAGTACTGAGGGAGTGCTGCACTGTCAGAGGGTCAGTAATGAGGGAACGCAGCACTGTCAGAGTGTCAGTACTGAGGGAGTGCTGCACTGTCAATAGTCAGTACTGAGGCAGTGGTGCACTGTCGGAGGGTCAGTACTGAGGGAGTGCTGCACTGTCAGAGGGTCAGTACTGAGGGAGTTCTGCACTGTCGGAGGGTCAGTAGTGAGGGAGCCCTACCCTGTCAGAGGTTCAGTACTGAGGGAGCACTATACTGTCGGAGGGTCAGTAATGAGGGAACACTGCACTGTCAGAGGGTCAGCAATGAGGGAGCACTACACTGTCGGAGGGTCAGGACTGAGGGAGTGCTGCACGGTTGGAGGGCCAGTACTGAGGGAGTGCTGCACTGTCGGAGGGTCAGTGCTAAGGGATCGCTGCACTGTCAGAGGGTCAGTACTGAGGGAGTGCTGCACTGTTGGAGGGTCAGTAATGAGGGAGCGCTACACTGTCGGAGGGTCAGTACTGAGGGAGTGCTGCACTGTCAATGGTCAGTACTGAGGCAGTGCTGCACTGTCGGAGGGTCAGTACTGAGGGAGTGCTGCACTGTCAGAGGGTCAGTACTGAGGGAGTGCTGCACTGTCGGAGGGTGAGTACTGAGCGAGCCCTACACTGTCGGAGGGTCAGTACTGAGGGAGCACTATACTGTCGGAGGGTCAGTAATGAGGGAGCACTACACTTTCAGAGGGTCAGTAATGTGGGAGCACTACACTGTCGGAGCGTCAGGACTGAGGGAGTACTGCACGGATGGAGGGCCAGTACTGAGGGAGTGCTTCACTGTTTGAAGGTCAGTACTGCGGGAGTGCTGCACTGTCAGAGGATCAGTACTGAGGAGTGCTGCACTGTCTGAGGGTCAGTACTGAGGGAGTGCTGCACTGTCGGAGGGTCAGTACTGAGGGAGTGCTGCACTGTCAGAGGGTCAGTAATGAGGGAACGCTGTACTGTCAGAGGGTCAGTACTGAGGGAGTTCTGCACTGTCGGAGGGTCAGTACTGAGGGAGTGCTGCACTGTCAGGGGTTCAGTACTGAGGGAGTTCTTCACTGTCGGAGGGTCAGTAGTGAGGGAGCCCTACCCTGTCAGAGGTTCAGTACTGAGGGAGCACTATACTGTCGGAGGGTCAGTAATGAGGGAACACTGCACTGTCAGAGGGTCAGCAATGAGGGAGCACTACACTGTCGGAGGGTCAGGACTGAGGGAGTGCTGCACGGTTGGAGGGCCAGTACTGAGGGAGTGCTGCACTGTCGGAGGGTCAGTGCTAAGGGATCGCTGCACTGTCAGAGGGTCAGTACTGAGGGAGTGCTGCACTGTTGGAGGGTCAGTAAAGAGGGAGCGCTACACTGTCGGAGGGTCAGTACTGAGGGAGTGCTGCACTGTCAATGGTCAGTACTGAGGCAGTGCTGCACTGTCGGAGGGTCAGTACTGAGGGAGTGCTGCACTGTCAGAGGGTCAGTACTGAGGGAGTGCTGCACTGTCGGAAGGTGAGTACTGAGCGAGCCCTACACTGTCGGAGGGTCTGTACTGAGGGAGCACTATACTGTCGGAGGGTCAGTAATGAGGGAGCACTACACTTTCAGAGGGTCAGTAATGTGGGAGCACTACACTGTCGGAGCGTCAGGACTGAGGGAGTACTGCACGGATGGAGGGCCAGTACTGAGGGAGTGCTTCACTGTTTGAAGGTCAGTACTGCGGGAGTGCTGCACTGTCAGAGGATCAGTACTGAGGAGTGCTGCACTGTCTGAGGGTCAGTACTGAGGGAGTGCTGCACTGTCGGAGGGTCAGTACTGAGGGAGTGCTGCACTGTCAGAGGGTCAGTAATGAGGGAACGCTGTACTGTCAGAGGGTCAGTACTGAGGGAGTTCTGCACTGTCGGAGGGTCAGTACTGAGGGAGTGCTGCACTGTCAGGGGTTCAGTACTGAGGGAGTTCTTCACTGTCTGAGGGTCAGTACTGAGGGAGCCCTACACTGTCGGAGGTTCAGTACTGAGGGAGCACTATACTGTCGGAGGGTCAGTAATGAGGGAACACTACACTGTCAGAGGGTCAGTAATGAGGGAGCACTACACTGTCGGAGGGTCAGGACTGAGGGAGTGCTGCACGGTTGGAGGGCCAGTACTGAGGGAGTGCTGCACTGTCGGAGGGTCAGTGCTAAGGGATCGCTGCACTGTCAGAGGATCAGTACTGAGGGAGTGCTGCACTGTTGGAGGGTCAGTAAAGAGGGAGCGCTACACTGTTGGAGGCTCAGTACTGAGGGAGTGCTGCACTGTCAATGGTCAGTACTGAGGCAGTGCTGCACTGTCTGAGGGTCAGTACTGAGGGAGTGCTGCACTGTCAGAGGGTCAGTACTGAGGGAGTGCTGCACTGTCGGAAGGTGAGTACTGAGCGAGCCCTACACTGTCGGAGGGTCTGTACTGAGGGAGCACTATACTGTCGGACGGTCAGTAATGAGGGAGCACTACACTTTCAGAGGGTCAGTAATGCGGGAGCACTACACTGTCGGAGCCTCAGAACTGAGGAAGTGCTGCACTGTTGGAGGGCCAGTACTGAGGGAGTGCTGCACTGTTGGAGGGTCAGTACTGCGGGAGTGCTGCAGTGTCAGAGTGTCAGTACTGGGGGCGTGCTGCACTGTCGGAGGCTCAGTGCTGAGGGATTGCTGCACTATCGGTGTGTCAGTACTGAGGGAGTGCTGAAGTGTCGGAGGGTCAGTGCTGAGGGATGGTTGCTCTGCCAGAGGGTCAGTACTGAGGGAGTGGTGCACTGTTGGAGGGTCAGTACTGAGGGAGTGCTGCAGTGTCAGAGTGTCAGTGCTGAAGGAGTGCTGCACTGTCAGATGGTCAGTGCTGAGGGAGCGCTGCAGTATCGGAGGGCCAGTACTGAGGGAGTGCTGCACTGTCAGAGTGTCAGTGCTGTGGGCGTGCTGCACTGTCGGAGGGTCAGTACTGAGGGAGTGCTGAACTGTCGGAGGGTCAGTACTGAGGGAGTGCTGCACTGTCAGAGGGTCAGTAATGAGGGAACGCTGCACTGTCGGAGGTTCAGTACTGAGGGAGCACTATACTGTCGGAGGGTCAGTAATGAGGGAACACTACACTGTCAGAGGGTCAATAATGAGGGAGCACTACACTGTCGGAGGGTCAGTACTGAGGGATTGCTGCACTGTCAATAGTCAGTTCTGAGGCAGTGGTGCACTGTCGGAGGGTCAGAACTGAGGGAGTGCTGCACTGTCAGAGGGTCAGTACTGAGGGAGTTCTGCACTGTCGGAGGGTCAGTACTGAGGGAGCCCTGCACTGTCGGAGGTTCAGTACTGAGGGGGCACTATACTGTCGGAGGGTCAGTAATGAGGGAACACTACACTGTCAGAGGGTCAGTAATGAGGGAGCACTACACTGTCGGAGGGTCAGGACTGAGGGAGTGCTGCACGGATGGAGGGCCAGTAGTGAGGGATTGCTGCACTGTCAGAGGGTCAGTACTGAGGGAGTTGCGCACTGTTGGAGGGTCAGTAATGAGGGAACGCTACACTGTCGGAGAGTCAGTACTGAGGGAGTGCTGCACTGTCAATGTTCAGTACTGAGGCAGTGCTGCACTGTCGGAGGGTCAGTACTGAGGGAGTGCTGCACTGTCAGAGGGTCAGTACTGAGGGAGTGCTGCACTGTCGGAGGGTCAGTAATGAGGGAGCACTACACTTTCAGAGGGTCAGTAATGCGGGAGCACTACACTGTCAGAGCGTCAGGACTGAGGGAGTGCTGCACGGTTCGACGGCCAGTACTGAGGGAGTGCTGCACTGTTGGAGGGTCAGTACTGCGGGAGTGCTGCAGTGTCAGAGTGTCAGTACTGAGGGCGTGCTGCACTGTCGGAGGCTCAGTGCTGAGGGATTGCTGCACTATCGGTGTGTCAGTACTGAGGGAGTGCTGAAGTGTCAGAGGGTCAGTGCTGAGGGATGATTGCTCTGCCAGAGGGTCAGTACTGAGGGAGTGCTGCACTGTCGGAGGGTCAGTAATGAGGGAGCACTACACTTTCAGAGTGTCAGTAATGCGGGAGCACTACACTGTCGGGGCGTCAGGACTGAGGGACTGCTGCACGGTTGGAGGGCCAGTACTGAGGGAGTGCTGCACTGTTGGAGGGTCAGTATTGCGGGAGTGCTGCAGTGTCAGAGTGTCAGTACTGAGGGCGTGCTGCACTGTCGGAGGCTCAGTGCTGAGGGATTGCTGCACTATCGGTGTGTCAGTACTGAGGGAGTGCTGAAGTGTCGGAGGGTCAGTGCTGAGGGATGGCTGCTCTGCCAGAGGTTCAGTACTGAGGGAGTGGTGCACTGTTGGAGGGTCAGTACTGAGTGAGTGCTGCAGTGTCAGAGTGTCAGTGCTGAAGGAGTGCTGCACTGTCAGAGGTTCAGTGCTGAGGGAGCGCTGCAGTACCGGAGGGCCAGTACTGAGGGAGTGCTGCACTGTCAGTGTTTCAGTGCTGTGGGCGTGCTGCACTGTCGGAGGGTCAGTACTGAGGGAGTGCTGAACTGTCGGAGGGTCAGTACTGAGGGAATGCTGCACTGTCAGAGGGTCAGTAATGAGGGAACGCTGCACTGTCAGAGAGTCAGTACTGAGGGAGTGGTGCACTGTCAATAGTCAGTACAGAGGCAGTGGTGCACTGTCGGAGGGTCAGTACTGAGGGAGTGCTGCACTGTCAGAGGGTCAGTACTGAGGGAGTTCTGCTCTGTCGGAGGGTCAGTACTGAGGGAGCACTATACTGTCGGAGGGTCAGTAATGAGGGAACACTACACTGTTAGAGGGTCAGTACTGAGGGAGCACTATACTGTCGGACGCTCAGTAATGAGGGAGCACTACACTTTCAGAGGGTCAGTAATGCGGGAGCACTACACTGTCAGAGCGTCAGGACTGAGGGAGTGCTGCACGGTTGGAGGGCCAGTACTGAGGGAGTGCTGCACTGTTGGAGGGTCAGTACTGCGGGAGTGCTGCAGTGTCAGACTGTCAGTACTGAGGGCGTGCTGCACTGTCGGAGGCTCAGTGCTGAGGGATTGCTGCACTATCGGTGTGTCAGTACTGACGGAGTGCTGAACTGTCGGAGGGTCAGTACTGAGGGAGTGCTGCACTGTCAGAGGGTCAGTAATGAGGGAACGCTGCACTGTCAGAGGGTCAGTACTGAGAGAGTGCTGCACTGTCAATAGTCAGTACTGAGGCAGTGGTGCACTGTCGGAGGGTCAGTACTGAGGGAGTGCTGCACTGTCAGAGGGTCAGTACTGAGGGAGTTCTACACTGTTTGAGGGTCAGTACTGAGGGAGCCCTACACTGTCGGAGGTTCAGTACTGAGGGAGCACTATACTGTCGGAGGGTCAGTAATGAGGGAACACTACACTGTCAGAGGGTCAGTAATGTGGGAGCACTACACTGTCGGAGGGTCAGGACTGAGGGAGTGTTGCACGGTTGGAGGGCCAGTAGTGAGGGAGTGCTGCACTGTCGGAGGGTCAGTGCTAAGGGATTGCTGCACTGTCAGAGGGTCAGTACTGAGGGAGTTGCGCACTGTTGGAGGGTCAGTAATGAGGGAGCGCTGCACTGTCGGAGGGTCAGTACTGAGGGAGTGCTGCACTGTCAATGGTCAGTACTGAGGCAGTGCTGCACTGTCGCACGGTCAGTACTGAGGGAGTGCTGCACTGTCAGAGGGTCAGTACTGAGGGAGTGCTGCACTGTCGGAGGGTGAGTACTGAGCGAGCCCTACACTGTCGGAGGGTCAGTACTGAGGGAGCACTATACTGTCGGACGGTCAGTTATGAGGGAGCACTACACTTTCAGAGGGTCAGTAATGCAGGAGCACTACGCTGTCGGAGCGTCAGGACTGAGGGAGTGCTGCACGGTTGGAGGGCCAGTACTGAGGGGGTGCTGCACTGTTGGTGGGTCAGTACTGCGGGAGTGCTGCGGTGTTAGAGTGTCAGTACTGAGGGCGTGCTGCACTGTCGGAGGCTCAGTGCTGAGGGATTGCTGCACTATCGGTGTGTCATTACTGAGGCAGTGCTGCACTGTCGCACGGTCAGTACTGAGGGAGTGCTGCACTGTCAGAGGGTCAGTACTGAGGGAGTGCTGAACTGTTGGAGGATCAGTACTGAGGGAATGCTGCACTGTCAGAGGGTCAGTAATGAGGGAACGCTGCACTGTCGGAGGGTCAGTACTGAGGGAGTGCTGCACTGTCAACAGTCAGTACTGAGGCAGTGGTGCACTGTCGGAGGGTCAGTACTGAGGGAGTTCTGCACTGTCGGAGGTTCAGTACTGAGGGAGCCCTACACTGTCGGAGGTTCAGTACTAAGGGAGCACTATACTGTCGGAGGGTCAGTAATGAGGGAACACTACACTGTCAGAGGGTCAGTAATGAGGGAGCACTACACTGTCGGAGGGTCAGTTCTGAGGGAATGCTGCACTGTCTGCGGGTCAGTACTGACGGACTGCTGAACTGTCGGACGGTCGGTGCTGAGGGAGTGCTGCACTGTCAGAGGGTCAGTACTGAGGGAGTGCTGCAGTGTCAGAGTGTCAGTACTGAGGGCGTGCTGCACTGTTGGAGGCTCAGTGCTGAGGGATTGCTGCACTATCGGTGTGTCAGTACTGAGGGAGTGCTGAAGTGTCGGAGGGTCAGTGCTTAGGGATGGCTGCTCTGCCAGAGGGTCAGTACTGAGGGAGTGGTGCACTGTTGGAGGGTCAGTATTGAGGGAATGCTGCAGTGTCAGAGTCTCAGTGCTGAAGGTGTGCTGCACTGTCAGAGGGTCAGTGCTGAGGGAGCGCTGAAGTATCGGAGGACCCGTACTGAGGGAGTGCTGCACTGTCAGAGTGTCAGTGCTGAGCGGGTGCTGCGCTGTCGGAGGGTCAGTACTGAGGGAGTGCTGAACTGTCGGAGGGTCAGTAATGAGGGAACACTACACTGTCAGAGGGTCAGTAATGAGGGAGCACTACACTGTCGGAGGGTCAGGACTGAGGGAGTGCTGCACAGTTGGAGGGCCAGTAGTGAGGGAGTGCTGCACTGTCGGAGGGTCAGTGCTAAGGGATTGCTGCACTGTCAGAGGGTCAGTACTGAGGGAGTTGCGCACTGTTCTAGGGTCAGTAATGAGGGAGCGCTACACTGTCGGAGGGTCAGTACTGAGGGATTGCTGCACTGTCAATGGTCAGTACTGAGGCAGTGCTGCACTGTCGGAGGGTCAGTACTGAGGGAGTGCTGCACTGTCGGAGGGTGAGTACTGAGCGAACCCTACACTGTCGGAGGGTCAGAACTGAGGGAGCACTATACTTTCGGACGGTCAGTAATGAGGGAGCACTACACTTTCAGAGGGTCAGTAATGCGGGAGCACTACACTGTCGGAGCGTCAGGACTGAGGGAGTGCTGCACGGTTGGAGGGCCAGTACTGAGGGAGTGCTGCACTGTTGGAGGGTCAGTACTGAGGGAGTGCTGCAGTGTCAGATTGTCAGTGCTGACGGAGTGCTGCACTGTCAGAGGGTCAGTGCTGAAGGAGTGCTGCATTGTCAGAGGGTCAGTGCTGCGGGAGCGCTGAAGTATCGGAGGGCCCGTACTGAGGGAGTGCTGCACTGTCAGAGTATCAGTGCTGAGGGCGTGCTGCACTGTCGGAGGGTCAGTACTGAGGGAGTGCTGAACTGTTGGAGGATTAGTACTGAGTGAATGCTGCACTGTCAGAGAGTCAGTAATGAGGGAATGCTGCACTGTCAGAGGGTCAGTACTGAGGGAGTGCTGCACTGTCAATAGTCAGTACTGAGGAGTGGTGCACTGTCAGAGGGTCAGTACTGAGGGAGTTCTGCACTGTCGGAGGGTCGGTACTGAGGGAGCCCTACACTGTCGGAGGTTCAGTACTAAGGGAGCACTATACTGTCGGAGGGTCAGTAATGAGGGAACACTACACTGTCAGAGGGTCAGTAATGAGGGAGCACTACACTGTCGGAGGGTCAGGACTGAGGGAGTGCTGCACTGTTGGAGGGTCAGTGCTAAGGGATTGCTGCACTGTCAGAGGGTCAGTACTGAGGGAGTGCTGCAGTGTCAGAGTGTCAGTACTGAGGGCGTGCTGCACTGTCGGAGGCTCAGTGCTGAGGGATTGCTGCACTATCGGTGTGTCAGTACTGAGGGAGTGCTGAAGTGTCGGAGGATCAGTGCTTAGGGATGGCTGCTCTGCCAGAGGGTCAGTACTGAGGGAGTGGTGCACTGTTGGAGGGTCGGTATTGAGGGAGTGCTGCAGTGTCAGAGTGTCAGTGCTGAAGGAGTGCTGCACTGTCAGAGGGTCAGTGCTGAAGGAGTGCTGCATTGTCAGAGGGTCAGTGCTGCGGGAGCGCTGAAGTATCGGAGGGCCCGTACTGCGGGAGTGCTGCACTGTCAGAGTGTCAGTGCTGAGGGCGTGCTGCACTGTCGGAGGGTCAGTACTGAGGGAGTGCTGAACTGTTGGAGGATCAGTACTGAGGGAATGCTGCACTGTCAGAGGGTCAGTAATGAGGGAACGCTGCACTGTCAGAGGGTCAGTACTGAGGGAGTGCTGCACTGTCAATAGTCAGTACTGAGGCAGTGGTGCACTGTGGGAGGGTCAGTACTGCGGGAGTGCTGCACTGTCAGAGGGTCAGTTCTGAGGGAGTGCTGCACTGTCGTAGGGTCAGTACTGAGGGGGCCCTACACTGTCGGAGGTTCAGTAATGAGGGAGCACTACACTGTCAGAGGGTCAGTAATGAGGGAGCACTACACTCTCAGACAGTCAGTACTGAGGGAGTGCTGCACTGTCTGCGGGTCAGTACTGAGGGAGTGCTGAACTGTCGGACGGTCGGTGCTGAGGGAGTGCTGCACTGTCAGAGGGTCAGTACTGAGGGAGTGCTGCAGTGTCAGAGTGTCAGTACTGAGGGCGTGCTGCACTGTCGGAGGCTCAGTGCTGAGGGATTGCTGCACTATCGGTGTGTCAGTACTGAGGGAGTGCTGAAGTGTCGGAGGGTCAGTGCTTAGGGATGGCTGCTCTGCCAGAGGGTCAGTACTGAGGGAGTGGTGCACTGTTGGAGGGTCAGTATTGAGGGAGTGCTGCAGTGTCAGAGTGTCAGTGCTGAAGGTGTGCTGCACTGTCAGAGTGTCAGTGCTGAGGGGGTGCTGCACTGTCGGAGGGTCAGTACTGAGGGAGTGCTGAACTGTCGGAGGGTCAGTACTGAGGGAGTGCTGCACTGTCAGAGGGTCAGTAATGAGGGAGTTATGCACTGTCGGAGGGTCAGTAATGAGGGAGCACTACACTGTCAGAGGGTCAGTAATGAGGGAGCACTACACTGTCGGAGGGTCAGTACTGAGGGAGTGCTGCACTGTTGGAGGGTCAGTGCTAAGGGATTGCTGCACTGTCAGAGGGTCAGTACTAAGGGAGTGCTGCACTGTTGGAGGGTCAGTAATGAGGGAGCGCTACACTGTCGGACGGTCAGTACTGAAGAAGTGCTGCACGGTCAATCGTCAGTACTGAGGCAGTGGTGCACTGTCGGAGGGTCAGTACTGAGGGAGTGCTGCACTGTCAGAGGGTCAGTACTGAGGGAGTTCTGCACTGTCGGAGGGTCAGTACTGAGGGAGCCCTACACTGTCGGAGGTTCAGTACTAAGGGAGCACTATACTGTCGGAGGGTCAGTAATGAGGGAACACTACACTGTCAGAGGGTCAGTAATGAGGGAGCACTACACTGTCGGTGGGTCAGTTCTGAGGGAATGCTGCACTGTCTGAGGGTCAGTACTGAGGGAGTGCTGAACTGTCGGACGGTCGGTGCTGAGGGAGTGCTGCACTGTCAGAGGGTCAGTACTGAAGGAGTGCTGCACTGTCAGAGGGTCAGTGCTGAAGGAGTGCTGCATTGTCAGAGGGTCAGTGCTGAGGGAGCGCTGAAGTATCGGAGGGCCCGTACTGAGGGAGTGCTGCACTGTCAGAGTGTCAGTGCTGAGGGCGTGCTGCACTGTCAGAGGGTCAGTGCTAAGGGATTGCTGCACTGTCAGAGGGTCAGTACTGAGGGAGTGCTGCACTGTTGGAGGGTCAGTAATGAGGGAGCGCTACACTGTCGGACGGTCAGTACTGAGGGAGTGCTGCACGGTCAATGGTCAGTACTGAGGTAGTGCTGCACTGTCGGAGGGTCAGTACTGAGGGAGTGCTGCACTGTCAGAGGGTCAGTACTGAGGGAGTGCTGCACTGTCGGAGGGTGAGTACTGAGCGATCCCTACACTGTCGGAGGGTCAGTACTGAGGGAGCACTATACTGTCGGACGGTCATTAATGAGGGAGCACTATACTTTCAGAGGGTCAGTAATGCGGGAGCACTACACTGTCGGAGTGTCAGGACTGACGGAGTGCTGCACGGTTGGAGGGCCAGTACTGAGGGAGTGCTGCACTGTTGGAGGGTCAGTACTGCGGGCGTGCTGCACTGTCAGAGGATCAGTACTGAGGAGTGCTGCACTGTCTGAGGGTCAGTACTGAGGGAGTACTGAACTGTCGGAGGGTCGGTGCTGAGGGAGTGCTGCACTGTCAGAGGGTCCGTACTGAGGGAGTGCTGCAGTGTCAGTGTGTCAGTACTGAGGGCGTGCTGCACTGTCGGAGGCTCAGTGCTGAGGGATTGCTGCACTATCGGTGTGTCAGTACTGAGGGAGTGCTGAAGTGT
This sequence comes from Carcharodon carcharias, assembly GCF_017639515.1. Taxonomy (NCBI): domain Eukaryota; kingdom Metazoa; phylum Chordata; class Chondrichthyes; order Lamniformes; family Lamnidae; genus Carcharodon; species Carcharodon carcharias. The sequence continues at coordinate 29,821 of NC_054495.1, forward strand.
CGGAGGGTCAGTGCGGAGGGATGGCTGCTCTGCCAGAGGGTCAGTGCTGAGGGAGTGGTGCACTGTTGGAGGGTCAGTATTGAGGGAGTGCTGCAGTGTCAGAGTGTCAGTGCTGAAGGAGTGCTGCACTGTCAGAGGGTCAGTGCTGAAGGAGTGCTGCATTGTCAGGGGTTCAGTGCTGAGGGAGCCCTACCTTGTCGGAGGTTCAGTACTGAGGGAGCACTATACTGTCGGAGGGTCAGTAATGAGGGAGCACTACACTGTCAGAGGGTCAGTAATGAGGGAGCACTACACTGTCGGAGGGTCAGGACTGAGGGAGTGCTGCACGGTTGGAGGGCCAGTAGTGAGGGAGTGCTGCACTGTCAGAGGGTCAGTACTGAGGGAGTGCTGCACTGTTGGAGGGTCAGTACTGAGGGAGTGCTGCACTGTCAGAGGGTCAGTGCTGAGGGAGCGCTGCAGTAACGGAGGGTCCATACTGAGGGAGTGCTGCACTGTCAGAGTATCAGTGCTGAGGGCGTGCTACACTGCCGGAAGGTCAGTGCTGAGGGATTGCTGCACTGTCAGAGGGTCAGTACTGATGGAGTGCTGCTCTGTCGGAGGGTCAGTACTGAAGAGTGCTGCACTGTCAGAGGGTGAGTATTAAGGGAGTGCTACACTGTCAGAGGGTCAGTACTGAGGGAGCGCTGCACTGTCGGATGGTCAGTTCTGATGGATTGCTGCACTGTCAGAGGGTCAGTACTGAGGGAGTGCTGAACTGTCGGAGGGTCAGTGCTGAGGGAGTGCTGCACTGTCAGAGGGTCAGTACTGAGGGAGTGCTGCACTGTCGGTGGGTCAGTACTGAGGGCATGCTGCACTGTCAGAGTGTCAGTAATGAGGGAGTGCCGCACTGTCAGAGGTTCAGTAATGAGGGAGCGCTACCCTGTCGGAGGGTCAGTACTGAGGGCGTGCTGCACTGTCAATGGTCAGTACTGATGGAGTGCTGCACTGTCAGGGGGTCAGTACTGAGGGAGAGCTGCACTGTCGGAGGGTCAGTACTGAGGGAGCCCTACACTGTCGGAGGGTCAGTACTCAGGGAGCACTATACTGTCAGAGGGTCAGTAATGAGGGAGCACTACACTGTCAGAGGGTTAGTAATGAGGGAGCAGTACACTGTCGGAGAGTCAGGACTGAGTGAGTGCTGAACGGTCGGAGGGTCAGTACTGACGGAGTGCTGCACTGTCAGATAATCAGTGCTGTGGGAGTGCTGCACTGTCAGAGGGTCAGTACTGATGGAGTGCTGTACTGTCAGAGGATCAGTGCTGAGGGAGTGCTGCACTGTCGGAGTGTCAGTGCTGAGGGATTGCTGCACTGTCAGAGGGTCAGTACTGAGGGAGTGCTGAACTGTCGGACGGTCGGTGCTGAGGGAGTGCTGCACTGTCAGAGGGTCAGTACTGAGGGAGTGCTTCACTGTCAGAGGGTCAGTGCTGAGGGCTTGCTGCACTATCGGAGGGTCATTGCTGAGGGATTGCTGCACTGTCAGAGGGTCAGTACTGACGGAGTGCTGCACTGTCAGAGGATCAGTGCTGAGGGAGTGCTGCACTGTCAGAGGGTCAGTACTGATGGAGTGCTGCTCTGTCGGAGGGTCAGTACTGAGGAGTGCTGCACTGTCAGAGGGTCAGTATTAAGGGAGTGCTACACTGTCAGAGGGTCAGTACTGAGGGAGCGCTGCACTGTCGGAGGGTCAGTGCTGAGGGATTGCTGCACTGTCAGAGGGTCAGTACTGAGGGAGTGCTGAAATGTCGGAGGGTCATTGCTGAGGGAGTGCTGCACTGTCAGAGGGTCAGTACTGAGGGAGTGCTGCACTGTCGGAGGGTCAGTATTAAGGGAGTGCTACACTGTCAGAGGGTCAGTACTGAGGGAGTGCTGAACTGTCGGAGGGTCAGTACTGAGGGATTGCTGCAATGTCAGAGGGTCAGTACTGAGGGAGTGCTGCACTGTCGGAGCGTCAGTACTGAGGGTGTGCTGCACTGTCAGAGGGTCAGTAATGAGGGAGTGCCTCACTGTCAGACGGTCAGTTATGACGGAGCGCTACACTGTCAGAGGGTCAGTACTGAGGCAGTGCTGCACTGTCAGTGGTCAGTACTGAGGCAGTGCTGCGCTGTGGGAGGGTCAGTACTGAGGGAGTGCTGCACTGTCAGAGGGTCAGTACTGAGGGGGTGCTGCACTGTCGGAGGGTCAGTACTGAGGGAGCCCTTCACTGTCGGAGGGTCAGTACTGAGGGAGCACTATACTGTCGGACGGTCAGTAATGAGGGAGCACTACGCTTTCAGAGGGTCAGTAATGAGGGAGCACTACACTGTCGGTGGGTCAGGACTGAGGGAGTGCTGCACGTTTGGAGGGCCAGTACTGAGGGAGTGCTGCACTGTCGGAGGGTCAGTACTGAGGAAGTGGTGCACTGTCAGAGGGTCAGTACTGAGGGTGTGCTGCACTGTCAGAGGGTCAGTATTAAGGGAGTGCTACACTGTCAGAGAGTCATTACTGACGGAGTGCTGCACTGTCAGATAATCAGTGCTGTGGGAGTGCTGCACTGTCAGAGGGTCAGTACTGATGGAGTGCTGCACTGTCAGAGGATCAGTGCTGAGGGAGTGGTGCACTGTCGGAGTGTCAGTGCTGAGGGATTGCTGCACTGTCAGAGGGTCAGTACTCAGGGAGTGCTGAACTGTCGGAGGGTCGGTGCTGAGGGAGTGCTGCACTGTCAGAGGGTCAGTACTGAGGGAGTGCTGCACTGTCAGAGGGTCAGTGCTGAGGGCATGCTGCACTGTCGGAGGGTCAGTGCTGAGGGATTGCTGCACTGTCAGAGGGTCAGAACTGACGGAGTGCTGCACTGTCAGAGGATCAGTGCTGAGGGAGTGCTGCACTGTCAGAGGGTTAGTACTGATGGAGTGCTGCTCTGTCGGAGGGTCAGTACTGAGGAGTGCTGCACTGTCAGAGGGTCAGTATTAAGGGAGTGCTACACTGTCAGAGGGTCAGTACTGAGGGAGCGCTGCACTGTTGGAGGGTCAGTGCTGAGGGATTGCTGCACTGTCAGAGGGTCAGTACCGAGGGAGCACTATATTGTCAGAGGGTCAGTAATGAGGGAGCACTACACTGTCAGAGGGTCAGTAATGAGGGAGGACTACACTGTCGGAGGGTCAGGACTGAGGGAGTGCTGCACGGTTGGAGGGCCAGTTCTGAGGGAGTGCTGCACTGTCAGATGGTCAGTACTGAGGGAGTGCTGCACTGTCGGAGGGTTAGTACTGAGGAGTGCTGCACTTTCAGAGGGTCAGTATTAAGGGAGTGCTACACTATCAGTCGGTCAGTACTGAGGGAGTGCTGCACTGTCGGAGGATCAGTGCTGAGGGAGTGCTGCACTGTCAGAGGGTCAGTATTAAGGGAGTGCTACACTGTCAGTCCGTCAGTACTGAGGGAGTGCTGCACTGTCGGAGTGTCAGTGCTCAGGGAGTGCTGCAGTGTGGGAGTGTCAGTACTGAGGGAGTGCTGCACTGTCAGAATTTCAGTGTTGATGGAGTGCTGCACTGTCAGAGGGTCAGTACTGAGGGAGTGCTGCACTGTCAGAGGATCAGTGTTGAGGGAGCGCTGCACTGTCAGGGGGTCAGTGCTGAGGGAGCGCTGCAGTGTCGGAGGGTCAGTGCTGAGGGAGTGCTGCAGTGTCGGAGGGTCAGTACTGAGGGAGTGCTGCACTGTCGGAGGGTCAGTGCTGAGGGAGTGCTGCAGTGTCAGAGGGTCAGTGCTGAAGGAGTGCTGCATTGTCAGAGGGTCAGTGCTGCGGGAGCGCTGAAGTATCGGAGGGCCCGTACTGAGGGAGTGCTGCACTGTCAGAGTATCAGTGCTGAGGGCGTGCTGCACTGTCGGAGGGTCAGTACTGAGGGAGTGCTGAACTGTTGGAGGATTAGTACTGAGGGAATGCTGCACTGTCAGAGAGTCAGTAATGAGGGAATGCTGCACTGTCAGAGGGTCAGTACTGAGGGAGTGCTGCACTGTCAATAGTCAGTACTGAGGAGTGGTGCACTGTCAGAGGGTCAGTACTGAGGGAGTTCTGCACTGTCGGAGGGTCGGTACTGAGGGAGCCCTACACTGTCGGAGGTTCAGTACTAAGGGAGCACTATACTGTCGGAGGGTCAGTAATGAGGGAACACTACACTGTCAGAGGGTCAGTAATGAGGGAGCACTACACTGTCGGAGGGTCAGGACTGAGGGAGTGCTGCACTGTTGGAGGGTCAGTGCTAAGGGATTGCTGCACTGTCAGAGGGTCAGTACTGAGGGAGTGCTGCAGTGTCAGAGTGTCAGTACTGAGGGCGTGCTGCACTGTCGGAGGCTCAGTGCTGAGGGATTGCTGCACTATCGGTGTGTCAGTACTGAGGGAGTGCTGAAGTGTCGGAGGATCAGTGCTTAGGGATGGCTGCTCTGCCTGAGGGTCAGTACTGAGGGAGTGGTGCACTGTTGGAGGGTCGGTATTGAGGGAGTGCTGCAGTGTCAGAGTGTCAGTGCTGAAGGAGTGCTGCACTGTCAGAGGGTCAGTGCTGAAGGAGTGCTGCATTGTCAGAGGGTCAGTGCTGCGGGAGCGCTGAAGTATCGGAGGGCCCGTACTGCGGGAGTGCTGCACTGTCAGAGTGTCAGTGCTGAGGGCGTGCTGCACTGTCGGAGGGTCAGTACTGAGGGAGTGCTGAACTGTTGGAGGATCAGTACTGAGGGAATGCTGCACTGTCAGAGGGTCAGTAATGAGGGAACGCTGCACTGTCAGAGGGTCAGTACTGAGGGAGTGCTGCACTGTCAATAGTCAGTACTGAGGCAGTGGTGCACTGTCGGAGGGTCAGTACTGAGGGAGTGCTGCACTGTCAGAGGGTCAGTACTGAGGGAGTTCTGCACTGTCGGAGGTTCAGTACTGAGGGAGCCCTACACTGTCGGAGGTTCAGTACTAAGGGAGCACTATACTGTCGGAGGGTCAGTAATGAGGGAACACTACACTGTCGGAGGGTCAGTTCTGAGGGAATGCTGCACTGTCTGCGGGTCAGTACTGAGGGAGTGCTGAACTGTCGGACGGTCGGTGCTGAGGGAGTGCTGCACTGTCAGAGGGTCAGTACTGAGGGAGTGCTGCAGTGTCAGAGTGTCAGTACTGAGGGCGTGCTGCACTGTCGGAGGCTCAGTGCTGAGGGATTGCTGCACTATCGGTGTGTCAGTACTGAGGGAGTGCTGAAGTGTCGGAGGGTCAGTGCTTAGGGATGGCTGCTCTGCCAGAGGGTCAGTACTGAGGGAGTGGTGCACTGTTGGAGGGTCAGTATTGAGGGAGTGCTGCAGTGTCAGAGTGTCAGTGCTGAAGGTGTGCTGCACTGTCAGAGTGTCAGTGCTTAGGGAGCGCTGAAGTATCGGAGGACCCGTACTGAGGGAGTGCTGCACTGTCAGAGTGTCAGTGCTGAGGGGGTGCTGCACTGTCGGAGGGTCAGTACTGAGGGAGTGCTGAACTGTCGGAGGGTCAGTACTGAGGGAGTGCTGCACTGTCAGAGGGTCAGTAATGAGGGAGTTATGCACTGTCGGAGGGTCAGTAATGAGGGAACACTACACTGTCAGAGGGTCAGTAATGAGGGAGCACTACACTGTCGGAGGGTCAGGACTGAGGGAGTGCTGCACTGTTGGAGGGTCAGTGCTAAGGGATTGCTGCACTGTCAGAGGGTCAGTACTAAGGGAGTGCTGCACTGTTGGAGGGTCAGTAATGAGGGAGCGCTACACTGTCGGACGGTCAGTACTGAAGAAGTGCTGCACGGTCAATCGTCAGTACTGAGGCAGTGGTGCACTGTCGGAGGGTCAGTACTGAGGGAGTGCTGCACTGTCAGAGGGTCAGTACTGAGGGAGTTCTGCACTGTCGGAGGGTCAGTACTGAGGGAGCCCTACACTGTCGGAGGTTCAGTACTAAGGGAGCACTATACTGTCGGAGGGTCAGTAATGAGGGAACACTACACTGTCAGAGGGTCAGTAATGAGGGAGCACTACACTGTCGGTGGGTCAGTTCTGAGGGAATGCTGCACTGTCTGAGGGTCAGTACTGAGGGAGTGCTGAACTGTCGGACGGTCGGTGCTGAGGGAGTGCTGCACTGTCAGGGGGTCAGTACTGAAGGAGTGCTGCACTGTCAGAGGGTCAGTGCTGAAGGAGTGCTGCATTGTCAGAGGGTCAGTGCTGAGGGAGCGCTGAAGTATCGGAGGGCCCGTACTGAGGGAGTGCTGCACTGTCAGAGTGTCAGTGCTGAGGGCGTGCTGCACTGTCAGAGGGTCAGTGCTAAGGGATTGCTGCACTGTCAGAGGGTCAGTACTGAGGGAGTGCTGCACTGTTGGAGGGTCAGTAATGAGGGAGCGCTACACTGTCGGACGGTCAGTACTGAGGGAGTGCTGCACGGTCAATGGTCAGTACTGAGGTAGTGCTGCACTGTCGGAGGGTCAGTACTGAGGGAGTGCTGCACTGTCAGAGGGTCAGTACTGAGGGAGTGCTGCACTGTCGGAGGGTGAGTACTGAGCGATCCCTACACTGTCGGAGGGTCAGTACTGAGGGAGCACTATACTGTCGGACGGTCATTAATGAGGGAGCACTATACTTTCAGAGGGTCAGTAATGCGGGAGCACTACACTGTCGGAGTGTCAGGACTGACGGAGTGCTGCACGGTTGGAGGGCCAGTACTGAGGGAGTGCTGCACTGTTGGAGGGTCAGTACTGCGGGCGTGCTGCACTGTCAGAGGATCAGTACTGAGGAGTGCTGCACTGTCTGAGGGTCAGTACTGAGGGAGTACTGAACTGTCGGAGGGTCGGTGCTGAGGGAGTGCTGCACTGTCAGAGGGTCCGTACTGAGGGAGTGCTGCAGTGTCAGTGTGTCAGTACTGAGGGCGTGCTGCACTGTCGGAGGCTCAGTGCTGAGGGATTGCTGCACTATCGGTGTGTCAGTACTGAGGGAGTGCTGAAGTGTCGGAGGGTCAGTGCGGAGGGATGGCTGCTCTGCCAGAGGGTCAGTGCTGAGGGAGTGGTGCACTGTTGGAGGGTCAGTATTGAGGGAGTGCTGCAGTGTCAGAGTGTCAGTGCTGAAGGAGTGCTGCACTGTCAGAGGGTCAGTGCTGAAGGAGTGCTGCATTGTCAGGGGTTCAGTGCTGAGGGAGCCCTACCTTGTCGGAGGTTCAGTACTGAGGGAGCACTATACTGTCGGAGGGTCAGTAATGAGGGAGCACTACACTGTCAGAGGGTCAGTAATGAGGGAGCACTACACTGTCGGAGGGTCAGGACTGAGGGAGTGCTGCACGGTTGGAGGGCCAGTAGTGAGGGAGTGCTGCACTGTCAGAGGGTCAGTACTGAGGGAGTGCTGCACTGTTGGAGGGTCAGTACTGAGGGAGTGCTGCACTGTCAGAGGGTCAGTGCTGAGGGAGCGCTGCAGTAACGGAGGGTCCATACTGAGGGAGTGCTGCACTGTCAGAGTATCAGTGCTGAGGGCGTGCTACACTGCCGGAAGGTCAGTGCTGAGGGATTGCTGCACTGTCAGAGGGTCAGTACTGATGGAGTGCTGCTCTGTCGGAGGGTCAGTACTGAAGAGTGCTGCACTGTCAGAGGGTGAGTATTAAGGGAGTGCTACACTGTCAGAGGGTCAGTACTGAGGGAGCGCTGCACTGTCGGATGGTCAGTTCTGATGGATTGCTGCACTGTCAGAGGGTCAGTACTGAGGGAGTGCTGAACTGTCGGAGGGTCAGTGCTGAGGGAGTGCTGCACTGTCAGAGGGTCAGTACTGAGGGAGTGCTGCACTGTCGGTGGGTCAGTACTGAGGGCATGCTGCACTGTCAGAGTGTCAGTAATGAGGGAGTGCCGCACTGTCAGAGGTTCAGTAATGAGGGAGCGCTACCCTGTCGGAGGGTCAGTACTGAGGGCGTGCTGCACTGTCAATGGTCAGTACTGATGGAGTGCTGCACTGTCAGGGGGTCAGTACTGAGGGAGAGCTGCACTGTCGGAGGGTCAGTACTGAGGGAGCCCTACACTGTCGGAGGGTCAGTACTCAGGGAGCACTATACTGTCAGAGGGTCAGTAATGAGGGAGCACTACACTGTCAGAGGGTTAGTAATGAGGGAGCAGTACACTGTCGGAGAGTCAGGACTGAGTGAGTGCTGAACGGTCGGAGGGTCATTACTGAGGGAGTGCCGCACTGTCAGAGTGTCAGTACTGACGGAGTGCTGCACTGTCAGATAATCAGTGCTGTGGGAGTGCTGCACTGTCAGAGGGTCAGTACTGATGGAGTGCTGTACTGTCAGAGGATCAGTGCTGAGGGAGTGCTGCACTGTCGGAGTGTCAGTGCTGAGGGATTGCTGCACTGTCAGAGGGTCAGTACTGAGGGAGTGCTGAACTGTCGGACGGTCGGTGCTGAGGGAGTGCTGCACTGTCAGAGGGTCAGTACTGAGGGAGTGCTTCACTGTCAGAGGGTCAGTGCTGAGGGCTTGCTGCACTATCGGAGGGTGAGTGCTGAGGGATTGCTGCACTGTCAGAGGGTCAGTACTGACGGAGTGCTGCACTGTCAGACGATCAGTGCTGAGGGAGTGCTGCACTGTCAGAGGGTCAGTGCTGATGGAGTGCTGCTCTGTCGGAGGGTCAGTACTGAGGAGTGCTGCACTGTCAGAGTGTCAGTATTAAGGGAGTGCTACACTGTCAGAGGGTCAGTACTGAGGGAGCGCTGCACTGTCGGAGGGTCAGTGCTGAGGGATTGCTGCACTGTCAGAGGGTCAGTACTGAGGGAGTGCTGAAATGTCGGAGGGTCATTGCTGAGGGAGTGCTGCACTGTCAGAGGGTCAGTACTGAGGAAGTGCTGCACTGTCGGAGGGTCAGTATTAAGGGAGTGCTACACTGTCAGAGGGTCAGTACTGATGAAGTGCTGAACTGTCGGACGGTCAGTACTGAGGGAGTGCCGCACTGTCAGAGGGTCAGTACTGAGGGAGTGCTGCACTGTCGGAGCGTCAGTACTGAGGGTGTGCTGCACTGTCAGAGGGTCAGTAATGAGGGAGTGCCTCACTGTCAGACGGTCAGTTATGACGGAGCGCTACACTGTCAGAGGGTCAGTACTGAGGCAGTGCTGCACTGTCAGTGGTCAGTACTGAGGCAGTGCTGCGCTGTGGGAGGGTCAGTACTGAGGGAGTGCTGCACTGTCAGAGGGTCAGTACTGAGGGGGTGCTGCACTGTCGGAGGGTCTGTACTGAGTGAGCCCTACACTGTCGGAGGGTCAGTACTGAGGGAGCACTATACTGTCGGACGGTCAGTAATGAGGGAGCACTACGCTTTCAGAGGGTCAGTAATGAGGGAGCACTACACTGTCGGTGGGTCAGGACTGAGGGAGTGCTGCACGTTTGGAGGGCCAGTACTGAGGGAGTGCTGCACTGTCGGAGGGTCAGTACTGAGGAAGTGGTGCACTGTCAGAGGGTCAGTACTGAGGGTGTGCTGCACTGTCAGAGGGTCAGTATTAAGGGAGTGCTACACTGTCAGAGAGTCATTACTGACGGAGTGCTGCACTGTCAGATAATCAGTGCTGTGGGAGTGCTGCACTGTCAGAGGGTCAGTACTGATGGAGTGCTGCACTGTCAGAGGATCAGTGCTGAGGGAGTGGTGCACTGTCGGAGTGTCAGTGCTGAGGGATTGCTGCACTGTCAGAGGGTCAGTACTGAGGGAGTGCTGAACTGTCGGAGGGTCGGTGCTGAGGGAGTGCTGCACTGTCAGAGGGTCAGTACTGAGGGAGTGCTGCACTGTCAGAGGGTCAGTGCTGAGGGCATGCTGCACTGTCGGAGGGTCATTGCTGAGGGATTGCTGCACTGTCAGAGGGTCAGTACTGACGGAGTGCTGAACTGTCAGAGGGTCAGTGCTGAGGGAGTGCTGCACTGTCAGAGGGTCAGTACTGATGGAGTGCTGCTCTGTCGGAGGGTCAGTACTGAGGAGTGCTGCACTGTCAGAGGGTCAGTATTAAGGGAGTGCTACACTGTCAGAGGGTCAGTACTGAGGGAGTGCTGCACTGTCAGAGGGTCAGTACTGAGGGAGTGCTGCACTGTCAGAGGGTCAGTACTGAGGGAGCACTATATTGTCAGAGGGTCAGTAATGAGGGAGCACTACACTGTTGGAGGGTCAGTAATGAGGGAGCACTACACTGTCGGAGGGTCAGGACTGAGGGAGTGCTGTACGTTTGGAGGGCCAGTACTGAGGGAGTGCTGCACTGTCAGAGGGTCAGTACTGAGGGAGTGCTGCACTGTCGGACGGTTAGTACTGAGGAGTGCTGCACTGTCAGAGGGTCAGTACTGAGGGAGTGCTGCACTATCAGTCGGTCAGTACTGAGGGAGTGCTGCACTGTCGGAGGATCAGTGCTGAGGGAGTGCTGCACTGTCAGAGGGTCAGTATTAAGGGAGTGCTACACTGTCAGTCCGTCAGTACTGAGGGAGTGCTGCACTGTCGGAGTGTCAGTGCTCAGGGAGTGCTGCAGTGTGGGAGTGTCAGTACTGAGGGAGTGCTGCACTGTCAGAATTTCAGTGTTGATGGAGTGCTGCACTGTCAGAGGGTCAGTACTGAGGGAGTGCTGCACTGTCAGAGGATCAGTGTTGAGGGAGCGCTGCACTGTCAGGGGGTCAGTGCTGAGGGAGCGCTGCAGTGTCGGAGGGTCAGTGCTGAGGGAGTGCTGCAGTGTCGGAGGGTCAGTACTGAGGGAGTGCTGCACTGTCGGAGGGTCAGTGCTGAGGGAGTGCTGCAGTGTCGGAGGGTCAGTGCTGCGGGAGTGCTGCAATGTCGGAGGGTCAGTGCTAAGGGAGCGCTGCACTGTCAGAGTGTCAGTGCTAAGGGAGCGCTGCACTGTCAGAGTGTCAGTGCTGATGGAGTGCTGCACTGTCAGAGGGTCAGTACTGAGGGAGTGCTGCACTGTCAGAGGATCAGTGTTGAGGGAGCGCTGCACTGTCATAGGGTCAGTGCTGAGGGAGCGCTGCAGTGTCGGAGCGTCAGTGCTCAGGGAATGCTGCAGTGTCGGAGGGTCAGTGCTGAGGTAGTGCTGCAGTGTCGGACAGTCAGTGCTGAGGGAATGCTGCATTGTCGGAGGGTCATTGCTGAGGGAATGCTGCACTATCGGAGGGTCAGTGCTGAGGGAGCGCTGCACTGTCGGAGGGTAAGTGCTGAGGGAGTGCTGCAGTGTCGGAGGGTCAGTACTGAGGAAGTGCTGCACTGTCAGAATGTCTTTGCTAAGGGTGCGCTGCACTGTCAGAGGGTCAGTGCTGAGGGAGTGCTGCACTGTCGGAGGGTCATTGCTGAGGGAGTGCTGCAGTGTCGGAGAGTCGGTGCTGAGGGAGTGCTGCAATGTCGGAGGGTCAGTGCTGAGGGAATGCTGCATTGTCGGAGGGTCAGTGCTGAGGGAATGCTGCACTGTTGGAGGGACAGTGCTGAGGGAGTGCTGCAGTGTTGGGGGGTCATTGCTGACGGAGTGCTGCACTGTCGAAGCTATCATTTTAAGATGATACATTAACCGAGGCCCCTGTCTGCCCTCTCATGTGGGTGTAAAGGTCCCACTTGGAAGAAGAGCTGGGGGAGTTCTCCCCGGTGTTTTGGGGCCACTACTTATCCCTCAATCAACATCACTAAAAAAACGTGATCTGGTTCATTCTCACTTTGCTGCTTGTGGGATCTTGCTGTGCGCAAATTGGCTGCCACGTTTCCCACAGTACAACAGTGACCACACTTCAAAAAAAGCCCTTCATTGGCTGTGAAACGTTTTGGAATGTTCTGAGATGGGGAAGGGCGCTAGAGAAATGTGCAATCTTTCTTTTTCCAGCTACCTGCCTCTACCCTCCGACTTCTTCAGCAACTAGACCCAGCCACTGAGGCAGCTGAAGGGAAACCTCCAACCTCTACAGGAAAAGAAATCTAAATGGTCAGATGCCCCCTCCCCCAGGTTTATTTAAATCAGGTTCCGTCCTCTTCTTGCTGTATAGATCTTGGATGAACCTGGCTCCCAATAAATTAAAAAGCCTTGCCTCTTTACAACCTGCCTGCCATGTTCCCTACATTCCTGCAACCCAGGTGTATCACAAACCCAGGTGTATTACAAACCCAGGTGTATTACAAACCCAGGCATATTACAAACCCAGGTGTATCACAAACCCAGGTGTATTACAAACACAGGTGTATCACAAACCCAGGTGTATTACAAACCCAGGCGTATTACAAAACCAGGTGTATCACAAACCCAGGTGTATTACAAACCCAGGTGTTTCACAAACCCAGGTGTATTACAAACCCAGGTGTATCACAAACTCAGGTGTATTACAAACCCAGGCGTATTACAAAACCAGGCGTATCACAAACCCAGGTGTATTACAAACCCAGGTGTTTCACAAACCCAGGTGTATTACAAACCCAGGTGTATCACAAACCCAGGTGTATTACAAACCCAGGCATATTACAAACCCAGGTGTATCACAAACCCAGGTATATTACAAACCCAGGTGTATTACAAACCTAGGTGTATTACAAACCCAGGCGTATTACAAACCCAGGTGTATCACAAACCCAGGTGTATTACAAACCCAGGTGTATCACAAACCCAGGTGTATTACAAACCCAGGTGTATTACAAAACCAGGTGTATCACAAACCCAGGTGTATTACAAACCCAGGCGTATTACAAACCCAGGCATATCACAAACCCAGGTGTATAATGAACTTGGCTATATTACAAATCTGGGTATATTAGAATTCCCATGATTATTATAAATCCTGGGCTTATTGCAAACCAGGATATATTACAGTTCCCAGGATTATTACAAACCCAGATATATTGCAATTCCTGAGTATGTTACAAACCTGGATATATTGTAAATCCCAATTATATTACAAATCTGGATATATTACAATTCCTGGGTACATTACAAACTTAGGTATATTGCAATTTCAAATTATATTACAAATCTGGGTATATTACAAATTCCAGGCTTATTACAAACCAGGGTATAATGCAGTTTGCAGGTTTGTTACATAGCTGGGCTTATTACAAATGCCTGTGTATATTACAAGCCCTGAGTATATTACAGTTCCTAGGCACATTACCGGGTTTATGACAATTCCTAGATATATTTTGAGCCTTGAGTACATTACAATTCCTAGGTACATTACAAACACGGATATGTTACAATTCCCAGGTATATTACAATTCCTGGGTATATTACAAACCTGTGTATATTACATTCGGAATCATCCTGTAAAGGACAAATGCTCAGTTCTGGTCTCCATGTGACCAAAAAACAAGGGACATAGAGGAATAGTGCGGATAAGGACAATCCCAGAACTCAGAGCTTTCCACCATCAGGAAATGTCGAACAGCCTGGGGCTCTTTTCTCTAGAAAAGAGAAGGCTGAGGGGGGCGGGTTGTGACGTGATAGAGGCCTTTCAAATGATGGTGAAGGTTTCGATAGACTGGACGTAGGGTAGATGCTTCCGCTTGTCTGGTGGTGGTTTGGGGGGGTGGGGGGAGGGTGTGGGGGTGGTGGGGGGAGACCAGAACCTAGGGGCCATCAATATAAGACAGTCACTAATAAATCCAATGGGGAATTCAGGAGAAAAAGCAAAGTTGTCCCTCAGCTCAAAAAGTGGTGATTGTCACTCAGTCCAATGCTGCCATCATGTGGTGAGCAGAAACGTGACTGAAGCTGAATGCTTTGGGCTGGAATCCAACGAGGCCATTGTGTTCTCTGGGAATGAATAGAGGCTTTAAGCGATAATTACTTAATAATTAAACAATTATTTTATTCCCTCTGTCCCTCTCGCACGCTCACGGTTTCTCTTTTGCTCTTTCTTTCACTCTCTCCCTTGCACGTTCTGCCGGGGGTCAACACCTCACGCAGGGTCAGTACCAAGGGGACCGCCACCAAGTTGATGGTTCCCCCAGCAGCAGCTGATATTAGTTGCGGTGTGCAACCCTGGGACCAGCCTGCAGAGAACAGAATCCCAGATCATGCCCTGACTCTCCTCTTTCCAAACCATTTTTTCCCCCAAAATATGCTTTAATCTTAAAATTTATAAAAGTACATGAACATAATGTCACACATTGTCATTACATACAAATCAGTGGCTTCCAGTACTGTATGTTACTCACTGCATTTACAATTACAGTTAGTATGTACAAGATTCATTACATGTCAAACATGCAGCCCGAGGGGTCTAAACAGTTCCCAGCCCCTCGGTTCACGATGGCAGAAAGGTCTTAGACAGCTAGCGTTCCACATTGGGCCTTTGCAGCGGCTGCCCCAAGCTTTAGTGCGTCCCTCAGCGCCTAGTCCTGGACTTTGAAATGTGCCAGGCTGCAACACTCGTTCGGGGACAATTCTTTGCGCTGGAAGACCAACAGGTTTCGGGCAGACCAAAGAGCCTCTTTCACTGAGTTGATGATCCTCCAGCTGCGGTTGATGTTTGTCTCAGTGTGTGTCCCTGGGAACAGCCTGTAGAGCACAGAGTCCTGTGTCACAGAACTGCTCGGGATGAACCTCGACAGAAACCACTGCATCTCTCTCCAGACCTTCTCTGCAAAGGCACAATCCACAAGGAGGTGAACAACGGTCTCGTCCCCACCACAGCCACCTCAGGGTCAGTGTGCCGAGGTCACTTCTGTTATAAGGTGTTGAGCGTAGTTCAGTCGGGTCTTATTAAGGTATTTGTAGTCTTAGGCAGTTCAACAGTAAGAATTTATTAACTACTAGAAACTACATACATGGGCATTGAGTACGAGAGTGAGGAGGTCATGTTGACTTGTATAAGACACTGAGTACTCGCAGCCTCGTCCGGAGTACTGCCTCCAGTCCTGGGTGCCATGCTTACAGTGAGAGCCCTGAAGTGTTATGCTAATTTATATTTATGCAAATAATAATGCTACTCTTTTATTCTTTGTTGGGATGTGGGGGTCATTGGTAAGGCCAGCACTTGATGCCCATCCCAAGGGGAGGCGATGGCACAGTGGTATTGTCGCTGGCCTAGGAATCCAGGGGCCCAGGCTAATGCTCTGGGGACCTTGGTTCGAATCAGTCAAATTAAAAGTCTGATGGTGACCATGAAACCATTGTCGATTGTCATAAAAATTCATCTGCTTCACTAATTCCCTTTAGGGAAGGAAATCTGTCATCCTTATGTGGTGTGTGACCTACACATGACTCCAGAGCCACAGCACTCAGTTGTATCAAACCACTAAAAAAGGAATGAAACCGGACGGACCACCCGGCATCGACCTCGGCACCAGAAATGACAACGGCAAACTCAGCCCTGTCAACCCGGCAAACTCCTCCTTACTAACATCTGGGGGCTAGTGCCAGAACTGGGAGAGCTGTCTCACAGACTAGTCAAGCAACAGCCTGACACAGTCATCGTCACGGAATCAAGACCTTACAGATAACATCCCAGACTCCACCATCACCATTCCTGGGTATGTCCTGTCCCACTGGCAGGACTGGCCCAGCAGAGGGGGTGACACAGAGGTAAACAGTCAGGAGGGAGTTGTCCTGAGTGTCCTCAACATCAACTCCTGACCCCCTGAAGACTCATGGCATCAGGTCAAACATGGACAAGGAAACCTCCTGCTGATTACCACGTCCGGCCCTCCCTCAGCTGAGGAATCAGTGCCCCTCCATGTTGAACACCACTTGGAGGGAGCACTGAGGGTGGCAAGGTTTCTGAATGTACTCTGGGTGGGGGACTTCACAAGAGTGGCTCAGTAGCACCATTACTGACCGAGCTGGCCGAGTCCTAAAGCTCAGAGCTGCTAGACTGGGTCAGCGGCAGGTGGAGAGGGAATCAATGAAAGGGGAAAACATACTTGACCTCATCCTCACCAACCTGCCTGCCGCAGATTCATCTGTCCAAGACAGTATCAGTAGGAGTGACCACCACACAGTCATCATGGAGGCAAAGTCCCGCCTTCACATTGAGGATACCCTCCATCGTGTTGTGTGGCACTACCAACGTGCTAAATGGGATAATCTTGAACAGATGTAGCAACTCAAGACTGGGCGTTCATGAGGCGCTTTGGGCCATCAGCAGCAGCAGCATTGTACTCGAACACAATCTGTAACCTCATGGCCCAGCATATCCCCCACTCTACCATTAACATCAAGGCAAGGGACCAACCCTGGTTCAATGAAGAGTGCAGGAGGGCATGCCAGGAGCGGCACCAGGCATACCTAAAAATATGGTGTCAACCTGGTGAAGCTAACCCAGGACTACTTGCCAAACAGCGTAAGCAGTCTAAGTGATAGACAGAGCTAAGCATTTCCACAAACAATGGATCAGATCTAAGCTCTGCGGTCCTGCCACAAACAGTCGTGAATGGTGGTGGACAACTAAACAATCACTGGAGGAGGCTCCACAAATATCCCCATCCCCAATGATGGAGGAGCCCAGCACATAAGTGGAGAAGATAAGGCTGAAGTATTCGCAACAATCTTCAGCCAAAAGTGCCGAGTGGATGATTTGTCTCAGCCTCCTCCAGAGGTCCCCAGCGGTCTTCAGCCAATTCGATTCACTCCACGTGATATCAAGAAACGGCTGAACGCCCTGGATACTGCAAAGGCTATGGGCCCTGACAACATTCTGGCAATAGTACTGAAGACTTGTGCTCCAGAACTTGCTGCACCCCTGGCCAAGCTGGCCCATTACAGCTACAACACTGGCATCTACCTGGCCATGTGGAAAATTGCCCAAGTATGTCCTGTACACAAAAAGCAGGTTAAAATCCAACCTGGCCAATTACTGCTCCGTCAGTCTATTCTCTATCATCAGTAAAGTGATGGAAGGGGTCATCAACAGTGCTATCAAGTGGCACTTGCTTAGCAATCACCTGCTCACTGACGCCCAGTTTGGGTTCTGTCAGGGCCACTCAGCTCCTGACCTCATTACAGCCTTGGTTCAAACAAGGACAAAAGAGCTGAATTCCCGAGGTGAGGTGAGAGTGACTGCCCTTGACATCAAAGCAGCATTTGACCGAGTGTGGCATCAAGGAGCCCTAGCAAAACTGGAGTCAATGGGAATCGGAGAAAACTGTTGGCTGGTTGGAGTCATACTGAGCACAAAGGAAGATGGTTGTGGTTGTTGGAGGTCAGTCATCTCAGTTCCAGGACATCACTGCAGGAGCTCCCCAGGGTAGTGTCCTCGGCCCAACCATCTTCAGCTGCTTCATCAATGACCTTCCTTCCATCGTAAGGTCAGAAGTGGGGATGTTGGCTGATGATTGCACAATGTTCAGCACCATTCACAGCTCCTCAGATACTGAAGCAGTCCATGTCCAAATGCAGCAAGACCTGGACAATATCCAGGCTTGACCTGACAAGTGGCAAGTAACATTCACACCACACAAGTGTCAGGCAATGACCATCTCCAACAAGAGAGAACCCAGCCATCGTCCCTTGACATTCAATGGCATCACCATCACTGAATCCCTCACTATCAACATCCTGGGGATCACCATTGACCAGAAACTGAACTGGGCTAACCATATAAATACTGTGGCTATAAGAGCAGGTCAGGGGCTGGGAATCCTGCAGCGAGTAACTCACCTTCTGACTCCCCACAGCCTGTCCACCATCTACAAGTCACAAGTCAGGAGTGTGATGGAATACTCTCCACTTGCCTGGATGAGTGCAGCTCCCACAACACTCAAGAAGCTTGACACCATCCAGGACAAAGCAGCCCAGCTTGATTGGCACCCCATCCACAAACATTCACTTCCTCCACCACCGACACACAGTAGCAGCAGAGTGTGTATCATCTACAAGATGTGCTGCAGGAAATCACCAAGGTTCCTATGACATCACCTTCCAAACCCACGACCACTATCATCTAGAAGGACAAGGGCAGCAGACACATGGGAACACCACCACTTGGAAGTTCCCCTCCAAGTCACTCACCAACTTGACTTGGAAATATATTGGCCGTTCCTTCACTGTAGCTGGGTCAAAATCCTGGAGCTCCCTCCCTAACAGCGCTGTGGGTGTACCTACACCACAGGGACTGCAGTAATTCAAGAAGGCAGATCACCACCACCTTCTCAAGGGGCAATTAGAGATGGGCAATAAATGCTGGCCTAGCCAGCATAGCCCACATCCCGTGAATGAATTTTTAAAAATCCCCAATTGCCCTTGAACTGAGTGGCTTGCTCACTATTTCAAAGAGTCAACCACGTTGCTGTGTGAGGTCTGGAGTCACGTGTAGGCCAGACCACGTAAGGACATCAGATTTCCCTCCCTAAAGGGACATTCGTGACCCAGATGGGTTTTATACAACAAGGATGGGAAGGTATTGGAGAGAGTACAGAGGAGATTCACAAGGATAATTCCCGGGATGAAGAACTGTAGCTATGAGGATAGATTGGAGAGGTTGGGACTGATTTCCTTGGAGAAAAGAAAGCTGAGAGGAGACTTGATAGAGGAATTCGAGATCCTGAGGGGTAAGGACAGGGTAAATAGTGAGAAACTATTCCCACCCAGGAGAACATCAAGAACTAGAGGGCACAGATACAAAATAATTGGCAAAGGAGTAAATGTGATGTGGGGAAAGATTTTTTCACCCAGAGGGTGGTTGGAGTCTGGAACAAACTTCCTGAGAGGGTGGTGGAGGCAGGTTCAATCAAGGTATTCTAAAGGGAATCATATTGCTCCCTGAAAAGAGAGAACGTGCAAGGTTATGGGGATAAGGCATTGGAGTGAGACTAGGCAGATTGCTCTTTCAGAGAGCCAGTGCAGACACAATGGGCCAAATGGCCTGTTTCTGCACTGTAAAGATACTGTGAGGTACGGCGAAGGTGCGAGCTAGGAGCTGTCCCCATGCTTGCTTCCACACACGGCTCTGTCCAACACTACCCGGACCCCTCGGTGCAGGTCATGTGTCCCCTCACATCACAGTGTGGGTGGTACTGTACTCAGTCACACGTTACTCCTTTATGTACCAAACCCTTAATTCTGCGACTTCTAATTCCAAAACAGTCCAAGGTGACAGCTAAGCTCTTCCAACAGATCTGAGCATTATTGCCCCCCCACCACCCCCCATTCTGCCACTTACATTTTAGTATCCACATCCCTTTAAATTTTGCCCGTTGTCCAGTATCGTTCCTCCCACTCGCCCAGCGTTATGCTAAGTTATTACACAGAGGCAAAGCTGCAGCGAGAGACCTTAGGTTCTGGGCTAATTTATATTCATACAAATAATTGTGCAATTTTTTTATTCTTTGATGGGATGTGGGTGTCACTGGCCAGGTCAGCATTTTTTGCCCATCCCTAATTGCCCTTGAACTGGGTGTCTTGCTCAGCCATTTCAGAGGGGCAGTTAAGAGTCGACCACATCGCTGTGGGGTCTGGAGTCACATGTAGGCCAGACCGGGGTAAGGACAGCAGATTTCCCCTCCCTAAAGGGACATTAGTGACCCAGATGGGTTTTTGCGACAGTCAACAATAGTTTCACGGTCACCATGACTGAGGCAGGCTTTCAATTCCAGGTTTTTAAATCGAATTTTAAGTTCCACCAGCTGCCCTGGCGAGATTTGAACCCGTGTCCCCCAAAGCGTTAGCCTGGGCCTCTGATTTACTCGCCCAGCAACAATGTCACCATCTCCCCAGATGCCTGACTTTGCGCGCAGTCAGCACACTCAACCCTCCAGCGTTAGCATCCGGTGACATTGGCCTGCGTTTCCATCATCTGGAGCTCGGTTTTAACCAGGACCAGGACCTCTGCGACTCCTCGCGTTCACAGGAGCAACTTCTAGCCAAGCTCGAGGTCCCACAGCTCTGCACGGGGACCATGCCGAGCGCAAATCAGCCAACCGCGGAGCAAGAGCTGAGGAGCGATGGCCAAAGAGGTGGCTTTCATGGACGTTCTTAAAGGAGGTGAGCTGAGGGAGGGAAGTCCAGAGAATTAGGCAGCTGAAGGCCAAGGGCAGGTTGAAGAGGAGGGAGGATCCCACTGAAGGCTGGAACGAAAGAGGGGGATCATTTTGTAGGATGGGTTGCTAGGCTTCAGGGCGTAAGGTCAGGTGGAGTCATGGAGGGATTTGAAGACAGGCCTTTCTACAATGGCTCCCACAAGAGGAAGCCTCAGCTGCCCAAGCTACCTTAGATCGACTAGCACGATCCCCGGGGCTGAAAGGGTTAAACTCTGAGGACAGGTTGCACGGACCAGGTTTGTGTTGCCTGGAGTCTAGAAGATTAAAGGGTGATCTAATCGATGGGGGTTTAAGATGATTCAAGGATTCGATGGGGTCGATAGAATTTCCTCTGGTGGGGGTGGGGTTGAGGGGGAGTCCAGATTAGGGGATTGAACCTTAAAATTGGAGCCAGGCCGTTCAGGGGGTGATGTCAGGAAGCACTTCTTCACACAAAGGTGGGGGGGGGCGGGGGTGGAAATCTGGGACCCTCTCCCCCAGAAAAAGCTGTGGAGCCTGGGAGGGGGGATCATTTCAAAACTGAGATTGAGAGATTTGTGTTGGGTAAGGGGTTTAAGGGTTACGGAATCGAGGTGGGTGGATGGGGTTAAGACTCGGGTCAGTCGTGAGCACGTTGATTGGGGGACCAGGCGAAAAGGGCTGAATGGGGCCTCTTCCTGTTCCAATGTTCCTGCCCAATCACAAGGCAGCGATGTGGAGGAGTCAGCATCTTCAGAAGACAATATAAAAGCCCCTCTTGCGAAAGAACATAGTGCTGGTAACTATCTTAACTAATCCCATTAACGCATGACTAAAAATAACTAAACCCACAGCCAGGAGTAGTGCAAAGAACTCTTGCCTTCAAAGTTGCCCTCTTGCTTTCAGTGTTATACTTTGGGCGTTCCATCACTCTTTGCTAATTAGATCCAAGCGGAGACAAAAGTTCAAGACTGAAAGGCAACATCGATGACTGAATTATCAGAACTTTAACTTTGGCAAAAATACCTTTTGAAAGTTGGGTTTTTTTTGAGCCTAACTACACCATCCGCTAGGTTCATGGCTGATATTCTGCCCATGATTACTGTTACACTCAGCTACCCTATAACAACAAGAGCATCTTGCATTTATACAGCACCTTTAACTCAGTAAAACATCCCCGAGGCCCTACACACGAGTGTAAACCAAACAAAATCTGTCCCTGAGACACATAGGGAGATATTAGGGAGCGGTGAGCAAAAGCTCAGTCATGAGAGGCAGAGAGGTTTAGGGAGGGAATTCCAGAGCTGAGGGCCCCAGGCAGCTAAAGGCCCGGCCGCCAATGGTGGAGCGATGGGAATCGGGGGATGGGCAAGTGGCCAGAATTGGGGGAGAACAGAAATAGGGAGGGCAGTAGGGGCTGGAGGAAGTTACAAAGATAGGGAGAATTGTACAGGTTGGAGAAGATTACAGAGTTAGGGAGGGTTGTAGGGGCTAGAGGAAGTTACAGAGCTAAGGAGGGCTGGAGGAGGTTACAGAGTTAGGGAGGGGTCTAGGGGCCAGAGGCGGTTGTGGAGATAGGATTGTAGGGGCTGGAGGAAGTTACAAAGATTGGGAGGGTTGAAGGGGTTGGGGGAGGTTACAGAGATAAGGGAGGGTTGTAGGGGCTGGAAGAAGTTACAAAGATTGGGAGGATTGAAGGGGTTGGAGGAGGTTACAGAGATAGAGAGGGTTGTAGGGGCTGGAGGAAGTTACAAAGATTGGGAGGATTGAAGGGGTTGGAGGAGGTTACAGTGATAGGGTTGTAGGGGCTGGAAGAGGTTACAGAGCTAGGGAGGGTTGTGAGGGCTGGAGGAGGTTACAGAGATAGGGAGGGTTGTAGGGGCTGGAAGAGGTTACAGAGCTAGGGAGGGTTGTGAGGGCTGGAAGAGGTTACAGAGTTAGGGAGGGTTGTAGGGGCTGGAAGAGGTTACAGAGATAGCGAGGGTTGTAAGGGCTGGAGGAGGTTACAGAGATAGGGAAGGTTGTAGGGGCTGGAAGAGGTTACAGAGATATTGAGGATTGTAAGGGCTGGAGGAGGTTACAGAGATAGGGAGGGTTGTAGGGGCTGGAAGAGGTTACAGAGATAGGGAGGGTTGTGAGGGCTGGAAGAGGTTACAGAGATAGGGAGGGTTATGGGGGCTGGAGGTGGTTACAGAGATAGGGAGGGCAATGGGGGCTGGAGGTGTTTACAGAGATAATGTTTTTTTTAATTCACTCATGGAATGTGGAGGGATTCGAAAACAAGCATGAGAATTTTAAAATTGAGATGACACCAGACTGGGAACCAGCGAGCAACGGGGACGTGATGGGTGAACATCAGAGTTCGCTTAACCCCTGACACTTGTTCATCAACCCAGTTATGAGGACAGACTCCCCCTGGGTAATTCCTATCCACCTTCCTCAAGGTTCATTTCCGTGGCCGTTTGAGGGGTGGGGGGTTGGGAGGGAGGACGTTAGAGGAGATTCTGAGAACAAAGTAGCCCAAGAATTCTTGATTATGCATGTGAGTGATTGGATCCAAAATTTCGAAACGATTTCCAGTGGCTGTGATACCACTTCAGGAGGCTCCTTGGAATTCCAAAATGGGGGCATTATCCTACCCTTCGATCGAGTCTATTCCCCACTCGATCATGGCTGGTCTCTATCTTAACTGCAATCCCACCTTGGTTCCATAACCCTTGATCCCCCTCACCCAACAAAAATCTCTCAATCTTGGTTTTGAAATTTTCAATTGACCCCTCGACAGCTTTTCATGGGGGAGAGACTCCCAGATTTCCTCTCCCCCTTTGTGTGAAGAAGTGCTTCCTGACATCACCCCCTGAACGGCCTGGCTCCAATTTTAAGGTTCTGCCCCCTTGTTCTGGACTCTACCACCACCTCCCCCCACCCCCCCACAACCCCCACCACCACCAGAGGAGGTTTTTTCTCTTTGTTGACCCTAATGAAATCCCTAATCCATCTTCAGCTCTGACAACACAATGGTAGTGATGTCATGGTAAGTGATGTCATGGTAAAATGAGGGACAAAAATTGGTGATAATGACGATGTAAACTAGACCTTTGCCAGTCTCCTTCTATGGTCGGCAGGATCATCAACTCTCTCCTCGGTTTAGTTCACATTCTGCGCCAAAGCAACGTTGACCTTCTTGCCAATCACCGCAACCAATCGCCCTTGATTCTCAAGAGAATGGGGTTGTCAATGGAGCTTGTTGAAGAGGATGGGTCTTGCAAAGGGCAACCATCTATCAAGGCTCCGGGTGATTGGTGAAGCGTGGGGAGAGGGGGGTGGTGTGGTGTGGCGCTGCGCGAGTGGGTGGTGCGGCGCCTCTCGTACTGGACTCCATGCCTGCCGGGAGCCCCTCTGCCCTCCTCTGCCACCTCCTGCTGCTCGCCGCTGTCCTCGGATATGCCGTCTCCTGCTACAACTGCTTCGCCAAGGGTTCAGGGAAATTCTGCTCCTCGTACATGGGTCAGAGTATCACTGAGCTGCACCAGGCCAACTGCTGGCACCCAATCAGCGATCTGATGAAGCAGCGTGAGGTGTACTGGCTGCCGGTTGGTAAGTGGCAGACGTCTGGTGAACAAACCAATCCAGGGAACATTTAAGGTAGCAAAGCTCCCCCTGCCATGCTGCATCACCCACTCCTTCGTTGTGAACTTTGAGAGGGAAAGTCATGTGGACTATGTATCAATATCTGGGGTGGTCACCATTGACTAGAAACTGAACTGGACCAGCCATGTCAATGCAGTGGCTACAAGAGCAGGTCAGAGGCTAGAAATTCTGTGGCGAGTAACTCACCCGCTGCTCCCCAAAACCTGTCCACCATCTACACGAGTCAGGATTGTGATGGAATGCTCCCGACTTGTCTGGATGAGTTCAAGAAGCTTGACACCATCCAGGACAAAGCAGCCCCACTTGATCAACACCCCATCCACCACCTTCAACATTCATTCCCTCCACCACCGACGCACAGTAGCAGCAGTGAGTATCATCTACAAGATGCACTGCAGCAACTCACCAAGGCTCCTTCGACAGCACCTTCCAAACCCGTGACCTCTACCATCTAAAAGGACAAGGGCAGCAGACACATGGGGAACACCACCACCTGGAAGTTCCCCTCCAAGTCACTCACCATCCTGACTTGGAAATATATCACCATTCCTTCACTGTCGCTGGGTCAAACTCCTGGAGCTCCCTCCCTAACAGCACTGTGGGTGTACCTACACCACAGGGACTGCACCGGGTCAAGAAGGCAGCTCACCACCACCTTCTCAAGGGGCAATTAGGGATAGGCAATAAATGCTGGGCCCAGCCAGCGACACCCACATCCCATGAATGAATAAATGAATTGTGAAAAGGTATGGGGTTAAGAATGCATCATGGTGCCTCTTTGTGTTCATGACTGAGAGTGTAGCTTCAGTTCACACACAAGCCCTGAAACACAGGGCCATTCTGAGGGTAGATATCTCAGATTGACTTTAAAGATCAGGATTCCTTTGCAAAGCTCAGTCCATAATGGTCTCATTGGTATTCTGGAATTTCCAGCACAGAAAGAGTCCATTCGGCCCATCTGCTCCGTGCTGGTGTTTCTGCTCCACACGAGCCTCCTCCCACCCCCTCTCCATCTCACCCCATCCCCATATCCTTATATTCCTCTCTCCCTCATGTGTTTATCCAGCGTCCCCCTTAAATACATCGACACTATTCACCTCGACCACTCCCTGTGGGAGCGAGTCCCACATTCTCCCCACTCTCTGGGTAAAGGGGTTTCTCCTGAATTCCCCATTGGGTTTATTAGTGACGATCTTATATTGATGACCCCTGGATCTGGTCTCCACCCACCCCACACAAGTGGAATCATGTCCTCTACGTCTACCCTATCGAAACCCTTTCCCTATTTTAAAGACCTCGATCAGTTCTGATATCAGACTTGTAAAAGCGTTGGGTGTAATTATTCTGCACTGTTCAATCACTGACCAATTTGAGCCAGCGGGTCCGCATGCTTGACCCCTCCTCCCTCCTTAATTTCCTGACCATTTTTGCCGTGAAGCTGGCAGAGCCAGGACCGAGCAGGCAAGCAGTCTGCCACCCGTGGAGTTCGGACATTAGGCAGGAGGATCCCTGACAGATTGTGACCTTCGTCCAACCCTCCCATTCACCAAGGCTGACAGCTAGTTCATGCATTTCTCTTTCTTTAATTTGACAGCCCAGACAGAGTACAAACAACTGAAATCGATTTACAAGAAAGCATTGTCTTTTATAAAGAAAAGGAGAAACAAAATGCCAAGAGGTACACAGGAGGTTGTCTCTCTTTCTCTCTTTCTCTCTCTCTCTCTCTCTCTCTCCCTCTCTCGTTCTCTCTCTCTGTTCCGTTTGGTTCTTGCTGGTGAAGGGATAGAATCTTCCCAAGAGGAAAGTTCGAGCGTCCATGGACAGAGTGCGGAAGAGGTTTACAAGAATGGTTCCAGGGATGAGACACTTCAATCACGAAGATAGTTTGGAGAGGCTGGGACTCCGGGTCTCCTTGGAGAGGAGTAGGCTAAGAGGAGATTTGCTAGAGATGTTCAAAATCACAAGGGAGCTGGACAAAGTACATAGGGAGAAGCTGTTCCCACTGGTAATAGGATCGAGAACGAGAGGGCACAGATTTACAGTGATTTGCAAGTGATATACACCCAGGTGTTCCTGCTCCTGCACCCAGGTAGACCCAGCCCCAGGGTGATGGGCTGAATGAGAAAACAAAGATGGATGAACCCAAAGGGAAGGATAAAAAGGAAGGAGAGAAATAGACCATAAGGGAGCATGGACAATCTGGGATTGTTCTCCTTAGAGCAGAGAAGGTTAAGGGGGAGATTGAATCGGGGCGTTCAGAATCACGAGGGGGTTTGGATAGAGTCAATAAGGAGAAACTGTTTCCAGCGGCAGGAGGGTCGGTAACCAGAGGGACACAGATTGAAGAGAATTGGGAAAAGACCCAGAGGGGGAGATGAGGAGAATTTTATTTTGACACAGCGAGTTGTTGTGATCTAGAAGGCGCAGCCTGAAAAGGCGGTGGAAGCAGATTCAATAGGGACTTTCAAAAGGGGGGAATTGGAGAAATACTTGAAGGGGGAAAATTTGCAGGGTGATGGGGAAAGACCGGGCGTGGGGGAGGGGGGCAGTGGAGAGCAGGACAAATTGGATAGATCTTTCAAAGAGGTTCGATGGGCCAAAGGTCCTCCTCCTGTGCTGTATCATTCTGCGCTAATCCGCCTGGTCCTGTGATAATTATTCCCCACTTCGGACCCCTGTGTCTCGGGAATGCTGACTCTTTGCTGTACAGCGTACTGACATCAAGCCGCCTCCTGAGAAGCCTTCACCTGCCTTGCTCGACAGTCAGTTTTCAATGGGCTGTTCACTACAGCAGGCCGCACCCCCACCCCCGACCCTGTCCTCATGTGGTACAGATGGTCTCCCAAACAGAGACGCCTGGGTCAGGATCAGATGCAAGAGTCCTGTTTTGCGTAGAGAGAGAGAGAGAGAGGGATAGAGTATGTGAGTAATTTTCTCCGTGACCTTGGGTGGGTGTAGCCTGCTTCAGGAGAGGGAGGTGATTCTGAACAGATGGCTCCTTGAATATTGCTGAAAAGAGAGAGGCATGTTGCTGAAGCTTTTCATCTCACACTCATCAGGACAAACGCAAGAATGCCAAATTTCAAACGATCACAACAATTTATACCACAGGAGAAAAGGGTGCTGATTGGTGGGCAAGTCGTCTCTGATTCGCCGAGGCGTTGCTATGGAGAAAGCATCGGGGGGCTATAGGCTCCCCCATCTCCCGGGCAATTCAAAAAAGGTGCAAGGCTTGAACATATTCCTTTTGTTTGCAGCAAAAGGGTCCCTGTGTATGAACGTATGATGCTTCGAGCAAGCATAAATGAGCCGCATTATGAGCTCGACTGATTATCTTGAATTGGTTGTTAGTGTAGCTATCAGCGCACTCAGGATTGTTCATCGAGTGCTGTCCATTCCCGGATTCACATCTCACAGTAGGCGTATTGATTTGGGTTTTGCAGGCGCGGGCTGGTTGAGTACGGTCTGTATTCCGCCTATTCCGCACAACCGAAGGAACGTGCCGTTTGATACAACGAGCTGATTGCTGGGACATATGGCCTACACACCCCGGCACTGAAATTCACACGTTTGCTCAATTGCGTGGTAGGCCAAATGTCTTTTGGGACTGACGGGCAGCATCCTGCTACTGGGAAATACCAGCCTCCTGCGCAGCCAATGCATTTCTTTGAATTTCCCGAGAGCTTGGGGAGCCCGTAGGCCCATGTTTCATTCTCCGTGCCAACGCCTTGGCCAATCAGAGTCGAGCTGCCAACCCGTCAGCACCCTTTGGTCCTGTGGTATAAATTGTCGTTTGTGATTGTTTGAAATTTGGCACTCTTGTGTTTGTCCCGATGAGTGTCAGAGGAGGAGCTTCAGCAACATGTCTCTCTTTGCCGCAAGATTCCAGTTCCTAGAGATTTTCACCCCTGGGGCCTTCCCCATTTCCTGTTTGTGTCAGTCGGCCACAGTGTGACTCTAGGTTGTGGCCCCCCCCCGTGTTGTGTCATCCGATTAAACAACTAGATTTCAGCAATGAGTGAAACAGCTAATCTGACAGTGATGTCGTGTAAGGAATCATAAGGAAATAGGAGCAGGAGTAGGCCATTCGGCCCCTCGAGCTGAATGCTGCTCCGTTCAATAAGGTCAGGGCTGGTCATCTACCTCAGCTCCACTTTCCCGCCCTATCCCTTAGTGTCCAAAAACCTATCGACTTCAGCCCTGAATGGACTCAGATGCTGAGCAGGGGCAGAGAATTCCAAAGATTCACAACCCTCCGAGTGAAGACATTTCTCCTCATCTCAGTCCAAGATGGCCGACCCCTTACCCTGAAACTTTGACCTCCCACCCCCCCGAGTTCTAGACTCTCTAGCCAGGGGTGGGGCGGTTGTGGGTAGGGGGTGGTTGGGAACAGTCTCTCAGCATCATCCTTGTCAAGCCCTCTCAGGATTTTATACGTTTCAATAAGATCACCTCGCAATTTTTTAAACCCCACAGAGTGTCAGCCTCTTCTACCGTCTGTTGAAGAACTGCACCCAATTCTGCAGTTAGATATGGGAAGCATGTCACCTCTTAGGATAAGAGAATGATACCACACAGAAGGAAACTACTTCTCTCACCCTGCCTATGCCAGTCCATCTTGCAGGCGCTCCCTGTGGTGATCAATTGTTCAATTGTTCTGTGCTTGATTATGTGGGTCTGGTAAATGATCTATGCTCACTCTGCTTGATTGGTTAAGCCTGGGTGTGGAGTCAGAGCAAAGTTACCAGAAGCTGAGATGTAAGTATGAGTGAAGACGTTTTGTGACGGGAGAGATATTTTTAAACTCTTGCGAATTAACCTGTTGCACATTCTGAAACTAGTGTCATCTCTACATTTCTCCGAGATATATAAAATATGCAACGCTTTCCTCAAAACTCCGTCGCTGATAAACTCTCTGATGTGTTTACTTTCCCCAGAATCTTACTCAAGCCTCCTCGACAAGGTAGAGAAGGAAGTCCTGCACAAAGTATACGGTTTGCAAAAAGGTTGACCCCTCTTGTTTTACGTTCTACTGGTTTTCCCATCCCACCTCCTCTCCTGGACTCTTCGCTGAGATACAGTCCCACAGATACCCTGACGTCCAACAGCCACTTCCCCCACCGCCCCCCACCCCACCCCAACCCACCCTGTCTTTTCCTCTCAGGCTGTCCCTGGGATTTGGGGATAGCTTGGCTTTCACTCCGGTTCAATGGGTTCTGAGATGGCCGATCAGTCCAGTGTGCAGTCTGCAGCCTCTGCCACAGGTGGAGCAGGCAATGCATCAAGGGTTGGGCAGGTGTGTTGTTCGGAGGTACGTGTGCTCCCTTCGATGCCTCAACTTCGCCACTACATGCTCCTGACGAAGTCTCTTGATGTCTTGGATGCCGACCCGGATAAACCTTCCACACTTTGGTCAGTCACAAGCCAGGGTCTCCAATGAGTCAGTGGTTATGTTTGACCTGTTCAGCGACGCCATGAGGACATCCTCTTGGGAATCTCCTACCATGACCGAGCTCTGAGTAGAGCAGTTACTTCGGGAGTCCAGGGATAGGGGCCGGTTGTAGGGAAAAAGAACGATGTTCAACGGCATTAGCATCGCTGAATCCCCCACTACCGACATCCTGGAGGTCACCGTTGACCAGAAACTGAACTGGACTAGCCATATAAATATTGTGGCTACAAGAACAGGTCAGAGGCTGGGAATCCTGTGATGAGTAACTCACCTCCTGACTCCCCAAAGCCTGTCCACTGTCCACAAGGTACAAGTCAGGAGTGTGATGGAATACTCCCCACTTGCCCTGGATGAGTGCAGCTCCCACAACACTCAAGAAGCTCGACACCATCCAGGACAAAGCAGCCCCGCTTGATCGGTAACATATCCACAAACATTCACTCCCTCCACCACGAACACACAGTAGCAGCAGTGTGTGTACCATCTACAAGATGCACTGCAGCAACTCACCAAAGCTTCTTTGACAGCACCTTCCAAACCCACAACCACTACCATCTAGAAGGACAAGGGCAGCAGACACATGGGGAACACCACCACCTGGAAGTTCCCCTCCAAGTCACTCACCATCCCGACTTGGAAATATATCGGCCGTTCCTTCACTGTCGCTGGGTCAAAATCCTGGAACTCCCTCCCTAACAGCACTGTGGGTGTACCTACACCACAGGGACTGCAGCGGCTCAAGAAGGCAGCTCACCACCACCTTCTCAAGGGCAACGAGGGATGGGCAATAAACGCTGGGCCCAGCCAGCGACACCCACATCCCATGAATGAATAAAGAAAATTCTGTTTCTCTTGAAAGCCTCGAGATGGGTGGATTTTTGTGTGGGTGAGATTATTAAGGGTAACAGACCTAAGGCAGGGGTGGGTAGATTCAAGATGCAGGTCAATTATTGAAGGTGGGAACAGAGTTGAGGGGCTGGATGGTTTCCTCCCTTTGCTATGTCTGAATGGATTACGTTGCTTGGTGTGAGTACAGGACAATATGGATTATGTAGAGCTGAGGTGTTATCATTTTCTTGTCACCATCTCCATGGAGACTTTTAAGAAGAAATTCCAGCAATAAACGCTGGGACCCAGCCAGCGACATCCACATCCCAGAAATGAATTAAAAAGCAATGTCCTGCCCAGTAGGGCTGGTTTTTGAGTGATTAACGTCTTGATGCTGGGCGTGTGGGCTTGGGAGAGAGCGCTACAGTTGGACCACCTTTCTTACCACTGGATTTGGAGGATCTTGCGAAGGCCCCGTTGGTGTGACTCGGCCAGGGATCTGAGGTGCCTGCTGCAGGTTGTCCAAGTCTCCATAGCTTGTAGGAGTGCAGGGATCACGGCTGCACGGTACACCATGACCAGGAGACAACAAGGGATGTTTCGCTAACCGTCACCTTAAATCCAGTTGGGTAAAAACGGACAGGATTTTGTCTTTTGGGTTGGGACCCTGACGTCAGGGTCAAATGGGGAGGTCACGACCTCATGCTGTGGGGGAGGCAGCCGACGGTGATTCACACAAATTGGTCAATTAATGGTCAGAGGTCTCAAAAGTGACGCCCATAACTGAATGGCCTCCTCCTGTTCCTGTGTAACAGGCTCGAGGAGGCTGAATGGGCCTCCTCCTGTTCCTGTGTAACAGGCTCAAGAGGGCTGAATGGGCCTCCTCCTCTTCCTGTGTAACGGGCTCATGGGGCTGAATGGGACTCCTACTGTTCCTGTGAACTGGCTCAAGGGGCTGAATGGGCCTCCTCCTGTTCCTATGTAACAGGCTGGAGGGCTAAATGGGCCTCCTCCTGTTTCTGTGTCACAGGCTCAAGAGGTCTGAATGGGTCTCCTCCTGTTCCTGTGTAACAGGCTCGAGGGGCTGAATGGGCCTCCTCCTCTTCCTGTGTAACAGGCTTGAGAGACTGAACGGGCCTCCTCCTGTTCCTGTGTAACAGGCTCATGGGGCTGAATGGGTCTCCTCCTGTTCCTGTATAACAGGCTCAAGAGGGCTGAATGGGCCTCCTGCTGTTCCTGTGCAACAGGCTTCAGGGGCTGAATGGACCGCCTGGGTTCCTCTGAACTGGCTCGAGGGGCTGAATGGGCCTCCTCCTGTTCCTGTGCAACAGGCTTGAGGGCCTGAATGGGCCTCCTACTATTCCTGTGTATCAGGCTCGAGGGGCTGAATGGGCCTCCTCCTGTTCCTGTGTAACAGGCTCGAGGGGCTAAATGGGCCTCCTCCTGTGCCTGTGTAACAGGCTCGAGGGGCTGAATGGGCCTCCTCCTGTTCATGTGTAACAGGCTCGAGGGGGCTGAATGGGCCTCCTCCTGTTCCTGTGTAATAGGCTCGAGGGGCTTAATCGGCCTCCTCCTGTTCATGTGTGACAGGCTCAAGAGGCTGAATGAGCCTCTTGCTGTTCCTGTGTAACAGTCTTGAGACGCTGAATGGGCCTCCTCCTGTTCCTGTGTAACAGGCTTGAGAGGCTGAATGGGCCTCCTCCTGTTCCTGTGTAACAGGATCGAGGGGCTGAATGGGCCTCCACCTGTTCCTGTGAACTGACTCAAGGGGCTGAATGGGCCTCCTCCTGTTCCTGTGTAACAGGCTTGAGAGGCTGAATGGGCCTCCTCCTGTTCCTGTGTAATAGACTCGAGTGTTCGAATTGGCCTCCTCCTCTTCCTGTGTAACAATCTCGAGGGGGCAGAATGGCCTCCTCCTGTTCATGTGTAACAGGCTCGAGGGGCTGAATGGGCCTCCTACTGTTCCTGTGCATCAGGCTCAATGGGACTGAATGGGTCTCCTAATGTTCCTGTGTAACAGGCTCGAGGGTGCTGAATGGGCTCCTCCTGTTCCTGTGTAACAGGCTCGAGGGGGCTGAATGGGCCTCCTCCTGTTCCTATGTAACAGGCTCAAGGGGCTGAATGGGCCTCCTCCTGTTCCTGTGTGACAGACTCAAGAGGCTAAATGAGCCTCTTGCTGTTCCTGTGTAACAGTATTGAGAGGCTGAATGGGCCTCTCCTGTTCCTGTGTAACTGACGCAAGGGGCTGAATGGGCCTCCTCCTGTTCCGGTGTAACAGGCTCGATGGGGCTGAATGGGCCTCCTCCTGTTCCTGTGAAACAGGCTCGAGGGGGCTGAATGGGCCTCCTCCTGTTCCTGTGTAACAGGCTCGAGGGGGCTGAGAGGGCCTCCTCCTGTTCCTGTGTAACAGGCTCGAGGGGCTGAAAGGGCCTCCTCCTGTTTCTATGTAACAGGCTCAAGGGGCTGAATGGGCCTCCTCCTGTTCCTGTGTAACAGGATCGAGGGGCTGAATGGGCCTCCTCCTGTTCCTGTGTAACAGGATTGAGGGGGCTGAATGGGCCTCCTCCTGTTCTTGTGTAACAGGCTCGAGGGGGCTGATTGGGCCTCATGCTGTTCCTGTGTAACAGGCTTGAGAGGCTGAATGGGCGTCCCCCTGTTCATGTGTCACAGGTTCGAGAGAGCTGAATGGGATTCCTCCTGTTCCTGTCTAACGGGCCCGAGAGGCTGAATGGGCCTCCTCCTGTTCCTGTGTAACAGGCTCGAGGGGGCTGAATGGGCCTCCTTCTGTTCCTGTGTAACAGGCTCGAGGGGCTGAATGGGCCTCCTCCTGTTCCTATGTAACAAGCTCAAGGGGCTGAATGGGCCTCCTCCTGTTCCTATGTAACAGGCTCAAGGGGCTGAATGGGCCTCCTCCTGTTCCTGTGTATCAGGCTTCAGGGACTGAATGGGCCTCCTCCTGTTCCTGTGTATCAGGCTTGAGAGGCTGAATGGACCTCCTCCTGTTCCTGTGTAACAGGCTCGAGGGGGCTGAATGGGCCTCCTCCTGTTCCTGTGTAACAGGCTCGAGGGGGCTGAATGGGCCTCCTCCTGTTCCTATGTAACAGGCTCAAGGGGCTGAATGGGCCTCCTCCTGTTCCTGTGTAACAGGCTCGAGGGGGCTGAATGGGCCTCCTCCTGTTCCTGTGCAACACGCTTGAGAGGCTGAATGGGCCTCCTCCTGTTCCTGTGTAACAGGCTTGAGAGGCTGAATGGGCCTCCTCCTGATCCTGTGTATCAGGCTTCAGGGGCTGAATGGGCCTCCTCCTGTTCCTATGTAACAGGCTCATGGGGCTGAATGGGCCTCCTCCTGATCCTGTGTATCAGGCTTCAGGGGCTGAATGGACCTCCTCCTGTTCCTGTGTAACAGGCTCGAGGGGGCTGAATGGGCCTCCTCCTGTTCCTGTGTAACAGGATCGAGGGGCTGAATTGGCCTCCTCCTGTTCCTGTGCATCAGGCTCAAGGGGACTGAATGGGTCTCCTAATGTTCCTGTGTAACAGGCTCGAGGGTGCTGAATGGGCTCCTCCTGTTCCTGTGTAACAGGCTCGAGGGGGCTGAATGGGCCTCCTCCTGTTCCTATATAACAGGCTCGAGGGGCTGAATGGGCCTCCTCCTGTTCCTGTGTAACAGGCTCGAGGGTCTGAATGGGCCTCCTCCTGTTCCTGTGTAACAGGCTCGAGGGGGCTGAATGGGCCTCCTCCTGTTCCTGTGTAACAGGCTCGAGGGGGCTGAATGGGTCTCCTAATGTTCCTGTGTAACAGGCTTCAGGGACTGAATGGGCCTCCTCCTGTTTTTGTGAACTGCCTTGAGGGGGCTGAATGGGCCTCCTCCTTTTCATTTGTAACAGGCGCTAGAGGGCTGGATGGAGCTCCTCCTGTTCCTGTGTAATAGGCTCGAGGGGCTGAATGGGCCTCCTCCTGTTCCTGTGTAACAGGCTCGAGGGGCGAATCGGCTTCCTCCTGTTCATGTGTGACAGGCTCAAGAGGCTGAATGAGCCTCTTGCTGTTCCTGTGTAACAGTCTTGAGAGGCTGAATGGGCCTCCTCCTGTTCCTGTGTAACTGACGCAAGGGGCTGAATGGGCCTCCTCCTGTTTTTGTGAACTGGCTTGAGGGGGCTGAATGGGCCTCCTCCTGTTTTTGTGAACTGGCTTGAGGGGGCTGAATGGGCCTCCTCCTTTCCGTTTGTAACAGGCGCTAGAGGGCTGGATAGAGCTCCTCCTGTTCCTGTGTAATAGGCTCGAGGGGCTGAATGGGCCGCCTCCTGTTCCTGTGTAACTGACGCAAGGGGCTGAATGGGCCTCTTCCTGTTCCTGTGTAACAGGCTTCAGAGGCTGAATGGGCCTCCTCCTGTTCCTGTGTAACAGGCTTCAGAGGCTGAATGGGCCTCCTCCTGTTCCTGTGTAACAGGCTTCAGAGGCTGAATGGGCCTCCTCCTGTTACTGTATCAAAGGCTCAAGAGGGCTTAATGGGCCTCCTCCAGTTCCTGTGTAATCGACTCAAGGGTCTGAATTGGCCTCCTCCTCTTCCTGTGTTACAGTCTTGAGAGGCTGAATGGGCCTCCTCCTGTTTTTGTGAACTGGCTTGAGGGGGCTGAATGGGCCTCCTCCTTTTCCTGTGTAAATGGCTCAAGAGGGCTGGATGGAGCTCCTTCTGTTACTGTGAACTGGCTCGAGGGGCTGAATGGACCTCCTCCTGTTCCTGTGTAACAGGCTCGAGGGGCTGAATCGGCCTCCTCCTGTTCATGTGTGACAGGCTCGAGAGGCTGAATGAGCCTCTTGCTGTTCCTGTATAACAGGCTCCAGGGGGCTGAATGGGCCTCCTCCTGTTCCTGTGTAACAGGCTCGAGGGGGCTGAACGGGCCTCCTCCTGTTCCTGTGCAACAGGCTCAAGAGGGCTTAATGGGCCTCCTCCTGTACCTGTGTATCAGGCTTCAGGGACTGAATGGGCCTCCTCCTGTTTTTGTGAACTGGCTTGAGGGGGCTGAATGGGCCTCCTCCTGTTCCTGTATAACAGGCTCGAGGGGGCTGAATGGGCCTCCTCCTGTTCCTGTGTAACAGGCTCAAGGGTGCTGAAAGGGCCTCCTCCTGTTCCTGTGTAACAGGCTCGAGGGGCTGAATGGGCCTCCTCCTGTTCCTGTGCATCAGGCTCAAGGGGACTGAATGGGTTTCCTAATGTTCCTGTGTAACAGGCTTCAGGGACTGAATGGGCCTCCTCCTGTTTTTGTGAACTGCCTTGAGGGGGCTGAATGGGCCTCCTCCTTTTCATTTGTAACAGGCGCTAGAGGGCTGGATGGAGCTCCTCCTGTTCCTGTGTAATAGGCTCGAGGGGCTGAATGGGCCTCCTCCTGTTCATGTGTAACAGGCTTGAGAGGCTGAATGGACCTCCTCCCGTTCCTGTGTAACAGCCTCGAGGGGGCTGAATGGGCCTCTTCCTGTTCCAATGTAACAGGATCGAGGGGCTGTATGGGCTTCCTCCTGTTCCTGTATAACAGGCTTGAGAGGCTGAATAGGCCTCCTCCTGTTCCTGTGTAACAGGCTTAGAGGCTGAATGGGCCTCCTCCTGTTCCTGTGTAACAGGCTTGAGAGGCTGAATGGGGCTCCTCCTGTTCCTGTATCAAAGGCTCAAGAGGGCTTAATGGGCCTCCTCCAGTTCCTGAGTAATAGACTCGAAGGTCTGAATTGGTCTCCTCTTCCTGTGTAACAGGCTCGAGGGGCTGAATGGGCCTCCTCCTGTTCCTATGTAACAGGCTCGAAGATCTGAATTGGCCTCCTACTGTTCCTGTGTAACAAGCTCGAGGGGGCTGAATGGCATCCTCCTGTTCATGTGTAACAGGCTTGAGGGGCTGAATGGGCCTCCTCCTGTTCCTGTGTAATAGACTCGAGGGTCTGAATTGGCCTCCTCCTGTTCCTATGTAACAGGCTCGAAGATCTGAATTGGCCTCCTACTGTTCCTGTGTAACAAGCTCGAGGGGGCTGAATGGCATCCTCCTGTTCATGTGTAACAGGCTTGAGGGGCTGAATGGGCCTCCTCCTGTTCCTGTGTCACAGGCTCAAGAGGGCTGAATGGGCCTCTTCCTGTCCCTGTGAACCAGCTCAAGGGGCTGAATGGGCCTCCTTGTGTTCCTGTGTAACAGGCTCGAGAGAGCTGAATGGGTCTCCTCCTGTTCCTGTCTAACGGGCTCGAGAGGCTGAATGGGCCTCCTTCTGTTCCTGTATAACAGGCTCGAGAGGCTGAATGGACCTCCTCCTGTTCCTGTCTAACAGGCTCGAGAGGCTGAATGGACCTCCTCCTGTTCCTGTCTAACAGGCTCGAGGGGCTGAATGGGCCTCCTTCTGTTCCTGTGTAACAGGCTCAAGGGGCTGACTGGGCCTCCTCCTGTTCCTGTATAACAGGCTCGAGAGGCTGAATGGACCTCCTTCTGTTCCTGTGTAACAGGCTCAAGGGGCTGATTGGGCCTCATCCTGTTCCTGTGTAACAGGCTCGAGGGGGCTGAATGTGCCTCCTCCTGTTTCTGTGTCACAGGCTCAAGAGGACTGAATGGGCCTCCTTCTGTTCCTGTGTAACAGGCTCAAGGGGCTGAATGGGCCTCCTCCTGTTCCTGTGTAACAGGCTCGAGGGTGCTGAATGGGCTCCTCCTGTTCCTGTGTAACAGGCTTGAGGGGGCTGAATGGGCCTCCTCCTGTTCCTGTGTAACAGGCTCGAGGGGGCTGAATGGGCCTCCTCCTGTTCCTATGTAACAGGCTCAAGGGGCTGAATGGGCCTCCTCCTGTTCCTGTGTAACAGGCTCGAGGGGGCTGAATGGGCCTCCTCCTGTTCCTATGTAACAGGCTCAAGGGGCTGAATGGGCCTCCTCCTGTTCCTGTGTAACAGGCTCGAGGGGGCTGAATGGGCCTCCTCCTGTTCCTGTGTCACAGGCTCGAGGGGACTGAATGGGCCTCCTCCTGTTCCTGTGTAACAGGCTCGAGGGGGCTGAATGGGCCTCCTCCTGTTCCTATGTAACAGGCTCAAGGGGCTGAATGGGCCTCCTCCTGTTCCTGTGTATCAGGCTTCAGGGACTGAATGGGCCTCCTCCTGTTCCTGTGTAACAGGCTCGAGGGGGCTGAATGGGCCTCCTCCTGTTCCTATGTAACAGGCTCAAGGGGCTGAATGGGCCTCCTCCTGTTCCTGTGTAACAGGCTCGAGGGGGCTGAATGGGCCTCCTCCTGTTCTTGTGTAACAGGCTCGAGGGGCTGAATGGGCCTCCTCCTGTTCCTGAGTAACAGGCTCGAGGGGGCTGAATGGGCCTCCTCCTGTTCCTGTGTATCAGGCTTCAGGGGCTGAATGGGCCTCCTCCTGTTTTTGTGAACTGGCTTGTGGGGGCTGAATGGGCCTCCTCCTTTTCCTGTGAAACAGGCTCAAGAGGGCTGGATGGAGCTCCTTCTGTTACTATGAACTGGCTCGAGGGGCTGAAAGGGCCTCCTCTTGTTCCTATGTAACAGGCTCAAGGGGCTGTATCGGCCTCCTCCTGTTCATGTGTGACAGGTTCGAGAGGCTGAATGAGCCTCTTGCTGTTCCTGTGTAACAGTCTTGAGAGGCTGAATGGGCCTCCTCCTGTTCTGTGTAACAGGATCGAGGGGCTGAATGGGCCTCCTCCTGTTCCTGTGAACTGACTCAAGGGGCTGAATGGGCCTCCTCCTGTTCCTGTGTAACAGGCTTGAGAGGCTGAATGGACCTCCTCCTGTTCCTGTGTAACAGGCTTGAGAGGCTGAATGGGCCTCCTCCTGTTCCTGTGTAACAGGCTTGAGAGGCTGAATGGGCCTCCTCCTGTTCCTGTATCAAAGGCTCAGGAGGGCTTAATGGGCCTCCTCCAGTTCCTGTGTAATAGACTCGAGGGTCTGAATTGGCCTCCTCCTCTTCCTGTGTACACGGCTCGAGGGGCTGAATGGGCCTCCTCCTGTTCCTGTGTAATAGACTCGAGGGTCTGAATTGGCCTCCTCCTGTTCATGTGTAACAGGCTTGAGGGGCTGAATGCGCCTCCTCCTGTTCCTGTGTAACAGGTTCGAGGGGGCTGAATGGGCCTCCTCCTGTTCCTGTGTAACAAGCTCGAGGGGGCTGAATGGCCTCCTCCTGTTCATGTGTAACAGGCTCGAGGGGCTGAAAGGGCCTCCTCCTGTTTCTATGTAACAGGTTCGAGAGGCTGATTGGGCCTCCTCCTGTTCCTGTGTAACAGGTTCGAGGGGGCTGAGTGGGCCTCCTCCTGTTCCGGAGTAACAGGCTCGAGGGGCTGAAAGGGCCTCCTCCTGTTTCTATGTAACAGGCTCGAGGGGCTGATTGGGCCTCCTCCTGTTCCTGTGTAACAGACTTGAGAGGCTGAATGAGCCTCTTGCTGTTCCTGTGTAACAGTATTGAGAGGCTGAATGGGCCTCTCCTGTTCCTGTGTAACTGACGCAAGGGGCTGAATGGGCCTCCTCCTGTTCCGGTGTAACAGGCTCGATGGGGCTGAATGGGCCTCCTCCTGTTCCTGTGAAACAGGCTCGAGGGGGCTGAATGGGCCTCCTCCTGTTCCTGTGTAACAGGCTCGAGGGGGCTGAGAGGGCCTCCTCCTGTTCCTGTGTAACAGGCTCGAGGGGCTGAAAGGGCCTCCTCCTGTTTCTATGTAACAGGCTCAAGGGGCTGAATGGGCCTCCTCCTGTTCCTGTGTAACAGGATCGAGGGGTTGAATGGACCTCCTCCTGTTCCTGTGTAACAGGCTCGAGGGGGGCTGAATGGGCCTCCTCCTGTTCCTGTGTAACAGGCTCGAGGGGCTGAATCGGCTTCCTCCTGTTCATGTGTGACAGGCTCAAGAGGCTGAATGAGCCTCTTGCTGTTCCTGTGTAACAGTCTTGAGAGGCTGAATGGGCCTCCTCCTGTTCCTGTGTAACAGGCTCGAGGGTGCTGAATGAGCCTCCTCCTGTTCCTGTGTAACAGGCTCAAGGGGGCTGAATGGGCCTCCTCCTGTTCTTGTGTAACAGGCTCGAGGGGGCTGATTGGGCCTCATGCTGTTCCTGTGTAACAGGCTTGAGAGGCTGAATGGGCGTCCCCCTGTTCATGTGTCACAGGTTCGAGAGAGCTGAATGGGATTCCTCCTGTTCCTGTCTAACGGGCCCGAGAGGCTGAATGGGCCTCCTTCTGTTCCTATGTAACAGTCTCAAGGGGCTGAATGGGCCTCCTCCTGTTCCTGTGTATCAGGCTTCAGGGACTGAATGGGCCTCCTCCTGTTCCTGTGTATCAGGCTTGAGAGGCTGAATGGACCTCCTCCTGTTCCTGTGTAACAGGCTCGAGGGGGCTGAATGGGCCTCCTCCTGTTCCTGTGTAACAGGCTCGAGGGGGCTGAATGGGCCTCCTCCTGTTCCTATGTAACAGGCTCAAGGGGCTGAATGGGCCTCCCCCTGTTCCTGTGTAACAGGCTCGAGGGGGCTGAATGGGCCTCCTCCTGTTCCTGTGCAACAGGCTTGAGAGGCTGAATGGGCCTCCTCCTGTTCCTGTGTAACAGGCTTGAGAGGCTGAATGGGCCTCCTCCTGATCCTGTGTATCAGGCTTCAGGGGCTGAATGGGCCTCCTCCTGTTCCTATGTAACAGGCTCATGGGGCTGAATGGGCCTCCTCCTGATCCTGTGTATCAGGCTTCAGGGGCTGAATGGGCCTCCTCCTGTTCCTGTGAACTGACTCAAGGGGCTGATTGGGCCTCCTCCTGTTCCTGTGTAACAGGCTTGAGAGGCTGAATGGACCTCCTCCTGTTCCTGTGTAACAGGCTCGAGGGGGCTGAATGGGCCTCCTCCTGTTCCAATGTAACAGGCTCAAGGGGCTGAATGGGCCTCCTCCTGTTCCTGTGTAACAGGATCGAGGGGCTGAATTGGCCTCCTCCTGTTCCTGTGCATCAGGCTCAAGGGGACTGAATGGGTCTCCTAATGTTCCTGTGTAACAGGCTCGAGGGTGCTGAATGGGCTCCTCCTGTTCCTGTGTAACAGGCTCGAGGGGACTGAATGGGTCTCCTAATGTTCCTGTGTAACAGGCTCGAGGGGGCTGAATGGGCCTCCTCCTGTTCCTATGTAACAGGCTTGAGAGGCTGAATGGACCTCCTCCTGTTCCTGTGTAACAGGCTCGAGGGGCTGAATGGGCCTCCTCCTGTTCCTGTGTAACAGGCTCGAGGGGGCTGAATGGGTCTCCTAATGTTCCTGTGTAACAGGCTTCAGGGACTGAATGGGCCTCCTCCTGTTTTTCTGAACTGCCTTGAGGGGGCTGAATGGGCCTCCTCCTTTTCATCTGTAACAGGCGCTAGAGGGCTGGATGGAGCTCCTCCTGTTCCTGTGTAATAGGCTCGAGGGGCTGAATGGGCCTCCTCCTGTTCCTGTGTAACAGGCTCGAGGGGGCTGGATGGAGCTCCTCCTGTTCCTGTGTAATAGGCTCGAGGGGCTGAATGGGCCTCCTCCTGTTCCTCTGTAACAGGCTCGAGGGGCTGAATCGGCTTCCTCCTGTTCCTGTGTAATTGACGCAAGGGGCTGAATGGGCCTCTTCCTGTTCCTGTGTAACAGGCTTCAGAGGCTGAATGGGCCTCCTCCTGTTACTGTATCAAAGGCTCAAGAGGGCTTAATGGGCCTCCTCCAGTTCCTGTGTAATCGACTCAAGGGTCTGAATTGGCCTCCTCCTCTTCCTGTGTTACAGTCTTGAGAGGCTGAATGGGCCGCCTCCTGTTCCTGTGTAACTGACTCAAGGGGCTGAATGGGCCTCCTCCTGTTTTTGTGAACTGGCTTGAGGGGGCTGAATGGGCCTCCTCCAGTTCCTGTGTAATAGACTCGAGGGTCTGAATTGGCCTCCTCCTCTTCCTGTGTAACAGGCTCGAGGGGCTGAATGGGCCGCCTCCTGTTCCTGTGTAACTGACTCAAGGGGCTGAATGGGCTTCCTCCTGTTCCTATGTAACAGGCTCAAGGGGCTGAATGGGCCTCCTCCTGTTCCTATGTAACAGGCTCAAGGGGCTGAATGGGCCTCCTCCTGTTTTTGTGAACTGGCTTGAGGGGGCTGAATGGGCCTCCTCCTGTTCCTGTGTAATAGACTCAAGGCGCTGAATGGGCCTCCTCCTTTTCCTGTGTAAAAGGCTCAAGAGGGCTGGATGGAGCTCCTTCTATTACTGTGAACTGGCTCGAGGGGCTGAATGGACCTCCTCCTGTTCCTGTGTAACAGGCTCGAGGGGGCTGAATGGGCCTCCTCCTGTTCCTGTGTAACAGGCTTCAGAGGCTGAATGGGCCTCCTCCTGTTCCTGTGCAACAGGCTTGAGAGGCTGAATGGGCCTCCTCCTGTTCTGTATCAAAGGCTCAAGAGAGCTTAATGGGCCTCCTCCAGTTCCTGTGTAATAGACTCGAGGGTCTGAATTGGCCTCCTCCTCTTCCTGTGTAACAGGCTCGAGGGACTGAATGGGCCTCCTCCTGTTCCTGTGTAATAGACTCAAGGAGCTGATTGGGCCTCCTCCTGTACCTGTGTATCAGGCTTCAGGGACTGAATGGGCCTCCTCCTGTTCCTGTATAACAGGCTCGAGGGGGCTGAATGGGCCTCCTCCTGTTCCTGTGTAACAGGCTCAAGGGTGCTGAAAGGGCCTCCTCCTGTTCCTGTGTAACAGGATCGAGGGGGCTGAATGGGCCTCCTCCTGATCCTGTGTATCAGGCTTTAGGGACTGAATGGGTCTCCTAATGTTCCTGTGTAACAGGCTCGAGGGTGCTGAATGGGCTCCTCCTGTTCCTGTGTAACAGGCTCGAGGGGCTGAATTGGCCTCCTCCTGTTCCTGTGCATCAGGCTCAAGGGGACTGAATGGGTCTCCTAATGTTCCTGTGTAACAGGCTTCAGGGACTGAATGGGCCTCCTCCTGTTTTTGTGAACTGCCTTGAGGGGGCTGAATGGGCTTCCTCCTGTTCATGTGTGACAGGCTCAAGAGGCTGAATGAGCCTCTTGCTGTTCCTGTGTAACTGACGCAAGGGGCTGAATGGGCCTCCTCCTGTTTTTGTGAACTGGCTTGAGGGGGCTGAATGGGCCTCCTCCTGTTTTTGTAAAATGGCTTGAGGGGGCTGAATGGGCCTCCTCCTTTCCGTTTGTAACAGGCGCTAGAGGTCTGGATAGAGCTCCTCCTGTTCCTGTGTAATAGGCTCAAGGGGCTGAATCGGCCCCCTCCTGTTCATGTGTGACAGGCTCAAGAGGCTGAATGAGCCTCTTGCTGTTCCTGTGTAACAGTCTTGAGAGGCTGAATGGGCCGCCTCCTGTTCCTGTGTAACAGTCTTGAGAGGCTGAATGGGCCGCCTCCTGTTCCTGTGTAACTGACGCAAGGGGCTGAATGGGCCTCTTCCTGTTCCTGTGTAACAAGCTTGTGAGGCTGAATGGACCTCCTCCTTTGCTGTGTAACAAGCTCAAGGGGGCTGAATGGGCCTCCTCCTGTTCCTGTGTAACAGGCTTGAGAGGCTGAATGGACCTCCTCCTGTTCCTGTGTAACAGGCTTCAGAGGCTTAATGGGCCTCCTCCAGTTCCTGTGTAATCGACTCAAGGGTCTGAATTGGCCTCCTCCTCTTCCTGTGTAACAGGCTCGAGGGTCTGAATTGGCCTCCTCCTCTTCCAGTGTTACAGTCTTGAGAGGCTGAATGGGCTGCCTCCTGTTCCTGTGTAACTGACTCAAGGGGCTGAATGGGCCTCCTCCTGTTCCTGCGTAACAGTCTCGATGGGGCTGAATGGGCCTCCTCCTGTTCCTCTGTAACAGGCTCGAAGGTCTGAATTGGTCTCCTCTTCCTGTGTAACAGGCTCGAGGGAGTTGAATGTGCCTCCTCCTGTTTCTGTGTCACAGGCTCAAGAGGACTGAATGGGTCTCCTTCTGTTCCTGTGAACAGGCTCGAGGGGCTGAAAGGGCCTCCTCTTGTTCCTATGTAACAGGCTCAAGGGGCTGTATCGGCCTCCTCCTGTTCATGTGTGACAGGCTCGAGAGGCTGAATGAGCCTCTTGCTGTTCCTGTGTAACAGTCTTGAGAGGCTGAATGGGCCTCCTCCTGTTCTGTGTAACAGGATCGAGGGGCTGAATGGGCCTCCTCCTGTTCCTGTGTAACAGGCTTGAGAGGCTGAATGGACCTCCTCCTGTTCCTGTGTAACAGGCTTGAGAGGCTGAATGGGCCTCCTCCTGTTCCTGTGTAACAGGCTCGAGGGGGCTGAATGGGCCTCCTCCTGTTCCTGTGTAACAGGATCGAGGGGCTGAATGGGCCTCCTCCTGTTCCTGTGTAACAGGCTTGAGAGGCTGAATGGGCCTCCTCCTGTTCCTGTGTAACAGGCTCGAGGGGACTGAATGGGCCTCCTCCTGTTCCTGTGTAACAGGATCGAGGGGCTGAAGGGACCTCCTCCTGTTCCTGTGTAACAGGCTTGAGAGGCTGAATGGGCCTCCTCCTGTTCCTGTGTAACAGGCTCGAGGGGGCTGAATGGGCCTCCTCCTGTTCCTGTGTAACAGGCTCGAGGGGGCTGAATGGGCCTCCTCCTGTTCCTGTGTAATAGACTCAAGGCGCTGAATGGGCCTCCTCCTTTTCCTGTGTAACAGGCTCAAGAGGGCTGAATGGGTCTCCTTCTGTTACTGTGAACTGGCTCGAGGGGCTGAATGGACCTCCTCCTGTTCCTGTGTAACAGGCTCGAGGGGCTGAATGGGTCTCCTTCTGTTCCTGCGTAACAGCCTCGAGGGGCTGAATGGGCCTCCTTCTGTTCCTGGGTAACAAACTTGAGGGGGCTGAATGGGACTCCTCCTGTTCCTGTGTAACAGGCTCGAGGGACTGAAAGGGCCTCCTTCTGTTCCTGGGTAACAAACTTGAGGGGGCTGAATGGCCTCATCCTGTTCCTGTGTAACAGGCTCAAGGGGACTGAATGGGTCTCCTCGTGTTCCTGTGTAACAGGCTTGAGGGGCTGAATGGGCCTCCTCCTGTT
Organism: Carcharodon carcharias; assembly: GCF_017639515.1. NCBI lineage: Eukaryota > Metazoa > Chordata > Chondrichthyes > Lamniformes > Lamnidae > Carcharodon > Carcharodon carcharias. The sequence goes on from NC_054495.1 coordinate 73,665, forward strand.
CCTGTGTAACAGGCTCGAGGGGGCTGAATGGGTCTCCTCGTGTTCCTGTGTAACAGGCTTGAGGGGCTGAATGGGCCTCCTCCTCTTCCTGCGTAACAGGCTTGAGGGGCTGAATGGGCCTCCTCCTGTTCCTGTGTAACAGGCTCGAGGGGCTGAAATAGCCTCCTCCTGTTTCTATGTAACAGGCTCGAGGGGCTGAATGGCCTCCTCCTGATCCTGTGTAACAGCCTCGAGGGGCTGAATGGGCCTCCTCCTGTTCCTGTGTAACGGGCTCGAGGGGCTGAAAGGGCCTCCTTCTGTTCCTGTGAACTTGTTCGAGGGGCTGAATGGGCCTCCTCCTGTTCCTGTGAACTGACTGAAGGGGCTGAATGGGCCTCCTCCTGTTCCTGTGTAACAGCCTCGAGGGGGCTGAATGGGCCTCCTCCTGTTCCAGTGTAACAGGCTTGAGAGGCTGAATGGGCCTCCTCCTGCTCCTGTGTAATAGACTCGAGGGTCTGAATTGGTCTCCTCCTCTTCCTGTGTAACAGGCTCGAGGGGCTGAATGGGCCTCCTCCTGTTCCTGTGTAATAGACTCGAGGGTCTGAATTGGCCTCCTCCTGTTCCTATGTAACAGGCTTGAGGGGCTGAATGGGCCTCCTCCTGTTCCTGTGTAACAGGCTGGAGGGGCTGAAAGGGCCTCCTCTTCTTCCTGTTTAAAAGACTCGAGGGTCTGAATTGGCCTCCTCCTCTTCCTGTGTCACAGGCTCAAGAGGGCTGAATGGGCCTCATCCTGTCCCTGTGAACCAGCTCAAGGGGCTGAATGGGCCTCCTCGTGTTCCTGTGTAACAGGCTCGAGAGAGCTGAATGGGACTCCTCCTGTTCCTGTCTAACGGGCTCGAGAGGCTGAATGGGCCTCCTCCTGTTCCTGTATAACAGGCTCGAGAGGCTGAATGGGCCTCCTTCTGTTCCTGTGTAACAGCCTCAAGGGGCTGAATGTGCCTCCTCCTGTTTCTATGTAACAGGCTCGCAGGGCTGAATGTGCCTCCTCCTGTTTCTGTGTCACAGGCTCAAGAGGACTGAATGGGTCTCCTTCTGTTCCTGTGAACTGGCTCGAGGGGCTGAATAGCCCTCCTCCTGTTCCTATGTATCAGGCTGGAGGTGCTGAAAGGGCCTCCTCTTCTTCCTGTTTAAAAGACTCGAGGGTCTTAATTGGCCTCCTCCTCTTCCTGTGTCACAGGCTCAAGAGGGCTGAATGGGCCTCTTCCTGTCCCTGTGAACCAGCTCAAGGGGCTGAATGGGTCTCCTCGTGTTCCTGCCTAACGGGTTCGAGAGGCTGAATGGGCCTCCTTCTGTTCCTGTGTAACAGGCTCGAGGGGCTGAATGGACCTCCTCCTGTTCCTGTGTAACAGGCTCGAGGGGCTGAATGGGCCTCCTCCTGTTCCTGAGTAACAGGCTCGAGGGGCTGAATGGGCCTCCTCCTGTTCCTGAGTAACAGGATCGAGGGGCTGAATGGGCCTCCTCCTGTTCCTGTGTAACAGGCTTGAGAGGCTGAATGGGCCTCCTCCTGTTCCTGTATCAAAGGCTCAAGAGGGCTTAATGGGCCTCCTCCAGTTCCTGTGTAATAGACTCGAGGGCCTGAATTGGCCTCCTCCTGTTCCTGTGTAACAGGCTCAAGGGGACTGAATGGGTCTCCTCCTGTTGCTGTGTAATAGACTCGAGGGTCCGAATTGGCCTCCTCCTCTTCCTGTGTTACAGGCTCGAGGAGCTGAATGGGCCTCCTCCCGTTCCTGTGAAATTGTTCGAGGGGCTGAAAGAGCCTCCTCCTGTTCCTGCGTAACAGGCTCGAGGGGCTGAATGGCCTCCTTCTGTTCCTGCGTAACAGGCTCGAGGGGCTGAATGGCCTCCTTCTGTTCCTGCGTAACAGCCTCGAGGGGCTGAATGGGCCTCCTCCTGTTCCTGTGTAACAGGCTCGAGGGGCTGAATGGGCCTCCTCCTGTTCCTGTGCATCAGGTTCGAGGGGGCTGAATGGGCCTCCTCCTGTTCCTGTGCATCAGGTTCGAGGGGGCTGAATGGGCCTCCTCCTGTTCCTGTGCATCAGGTTCGAGGGGGCTGAATGGGCCTCCTCCTGTTCCTGTGTAACAGGCTCGAGGGCCTGAATGGGCCTCCTCCTGTTCCTGTATAACAGGCTCGACGGCCTGAATGGGCCTCCTCCTGTTCCTGTATAACAGGCTCGAGGGGCTGAATGGGCCTCCTCCTGTTTCTATGTAACAGGCTCGAGAGGCTGAATGGGCCTCCTCCTGTTCCTGTGTAACAGGCTCGAGGGGCTGATTGGGCCTCATCCTGTTCCTGTGTAACTGGCTCGAGGGGCTGAATAGCCCTCCTCCTGTTCCTATGTAACAGGCTGGAGGGGCTGAAAGGGCCTCCTCCTGTTCCTGTGTAACAGGCTGGAGGGGCTGAAAGGGCCTCCTCTTCTTCCTGTTTAAAAGACTCGAGGGTCTGAATTGGCCTCCTCCTCTTCCTGTGTAACAGGCTCAAGAGGGCTGAATGGGCCTCTTCCTGTCCCTGTGAACCAGCTCAAGGGGCTGAATGGGACTCCTCCTGTTCCTGTCGAACAGGCTCGAGAGGCTGAATGGGCCTCCTTCTGTTCCTGTCTAACAGGCTCGAGAGGCTGAATGGGCCTCCTTCTGTTCCTGTGTAACAGGGTCAAGGGGCTGAATGGGCCTCCTCCTCTTCCTATGAACTTGTTCGAGGGGCTGAATGGGCCTCCTCCTGTTCCTGTGTAACAGGCTCGAGGGCCTGAATGGGCCTCCTGTTCCTGTGTAACAGGCTCAAGGGCCTGAATGGGCCTCCTCCTGTTCCTGTGTAACAGGCTCAAGGACCTGAATGGCTCTCCTGTTCCTGTGAAATTGTTCGAGGTGCTGATCGGCCTCCTCCTGTTCCTATGTAACAGGCTCGAGCGGGCTGAATGGGCCTCCTCCTGTTCCTGTGTAACAGGTTTGAGGGGCTGAATGTGCCTCCTCCTGTTTCTGTGTCACAGGCTCAAGAGGACTGAATGGGTCTCCTTCTGTTCCTGTGAACTGGCTCGAGGGGCTGAATAGGCCTCCTCCTGTTCCTATGTATCAGGCTGGAGGGGCTGAAAGGGCCTCCTCTTCTTCCTGTTTAAAAGACTCGAGGGTCTTAATTGGCCTCTTCCTCTTCCTGTGTAACAGGCTCAAGAGGGCTGAATGGGCCTCTTCCTGTCCCTGTGAACCAGCTCAAGGGGCTGAACGGGCCTCCTCGTGTTCCTGTGTAACAGGCTCGAGAGAGCTGAATGGGCCTCCTCGTGTTCCTGCCTAACGGGCTCGAGAGGCTGAATGGACCTCCTTCTGTTCCTGTGTAACAGGCTCAAGGGGCTGAATGGGCCTCCTCCTGTTCCTATGTAACAGGCTCAAGGGGCTGAATGGGCCTCCTCCTGTTCCTGTGTAACAGGCTCGAGGGGCTGGATGGACCTCCTCCTGTTCCTGTGTAACAGGCTCAAGGGGCTGGATGGAGCTCCTTCTGTTACTGTGAACTGGCTCGAGGGGCTGAATGGGCCTCCTCCTGTTCCTGTGAACTGACTCAAGGGGCTGAATGGACCTACTCCTGTTCCTGTGTAACAGGATCGAGGGGCTGAATGGGCCTCCTCCTGTTCCTGTGTAACAGGCTTGAGAGGCTGAATGGGCCTCCTCCTGTTCCTGTGTAACAGGCTCAAGGGGACTGAATGGGTCTCCTCCTGTTGCTGTGTAATAGACTCGAGGGTCCGAATTGGCCTCCTCCTCTTCCTGTGTTACAGGCTCGAGGAGCTGAATGGGCCTCCTCCTGTTCCTGTGAAATTGTTCGAGGGGCTGAAAGAGCCTCCTCCTGTTCCTGCGTAACAGGCTCGAGGGGCTGAATGGCCTCCTTCTGTTCCTGCGTAACAGGCTCGAGGGGCTGAATGGCCTCCTTCTGTTCCTGCGTAACAGCCTCGAGGGGCTGAATGGGCCTCCTCCTGTTCCTGTGTAACAGGCTCGAGGGGCTGAATGGGCCTCCTCCTGTTCCTGTGCATCAGGTTCGAGGGGGCTGAATGGGCCTCCTCCTGTTCCTGTGCATCAGGTTCGAGGGGGCTGAATGGGCCTCCTCCTGTTCCTGTGCATCAGGTTCGAGGGGGCTGAATGGGCCTCCTCCTGTTCCTGTGTTACAGGCTCGAGGGCCTGAATGGGCCTCCTCCTGTTCCTGTATAACAGGCTCGACGGCCTGAATGGGCCTCCTCCTGTTCCTGTGTAACAGGCTCGAGGGGCTGAATGGGCCTCCTCCTGTTCCTGTATAACAGGCTCGAGGGGCTGAATGGGCCTCCTCCTGTTTCTATGTAACAGGCTCGAGAGGCTGAATGGGCCTCCTCCTGTTCCTGTGTAACAGGCTCGAGGGGCTGATTGGGCCTCATCCTGTTCCTGTGTAACTGGCTCGAGGGGCTGAATAGCCCTCCTCCTGTTCCTATGTAACAGGCTGGAGGGGCTGAAAGGGCCTCCTCCTGTTCCTGTGTAACAGGCTGGAGGGGCTGAAAGGGCCTCCTCTTCTTCCTGTTTAAAAGACTCGAGGGTCTGAATTGGCCTCCTCCTCTTCCTGTGTAACAGGCTCAAGAGGGCTGAATGGGCCTCTTCCTGTCCCTGTGAACCAGCTCAAGGGGCTGAATGGGCCTCCTCGTGTTCCTGTGTAACAGGCTCGAGAGAGCTGAATGGGACTCCTCCTGTTCCTGTCGAACAGGCTCGAGAGGCTGAATGGGCCTCCTTCTGTTCCTGTCTAACAGGCTCGAGAGGCTGAATGGGCCTCCTTCTGTTCCTGTGTAACAGGGTCAAGGGGCTGAATGGGCCTCCTCCTCTTCCTATGAACTTGTTCGAGGGGCTGAATGGGCCTCCTACTGTTCCTGTGTAGCACGCTCGAGGGGGCTGAATGGGCCTCCTCCTGTTCCTGTGTAACAGGCTCGAGGGCCTGAATGGGCCTCCTGTTCCTGTGTAACAGGCTCAAGGGCCTGAATGGGCCTCCTCCTGTTCCCGTGTAACAGGCTCAAGGACCTGAATGGCTCTCCTGTTCCTGTGAAATTGTTCGAGGTGCTGATCGGCCTCCTCCTGTTCCTATGTAACAGGCTCGAGTGGGCTGAATGGGCCTCCTCCTGTTCCTGTGTAACAGGTTTGAGGGGCTGAATGTGCCTCCTCCTGTTTCTGTGTCACAGGCTCAAGAGGACTGAATGGGTCTCCTTCTGTTCCTGTGAACTGGCTCGAGGGGCTGAATAGGCCTCCTCCTGTTCCTATGTATCAGGCTGGAGGGGCTGAAAGGGCCTCCTCTTCTTCCTGTTTAAAAGACTCGAGGGTCTTAATTGGCCTCTTCCTCTTCCTGTGTAACAGGCTCAAGAGGGCTGAATGGGCCTCTTCCTGTCCCTGTGAACCAGCTCAAGGGGCTGAACGGGCCTCCTCGTGTTCCTGTGTAACAGGCTCGAGGGGCTGGTTGGTCCTCCTCCTGTTCCTGTCTAACAGGCTCGAGAGGCTGAATGGGCCTCCTTCTGTTCCTGTGAACCAACTCAAGTGACAGAATGGGTCTCCTCCTGTTCCTGTGTAACAGGCTGGTGGGGCTGAATGGGCCTCCTCCTGTTCCTGTGTAACAGGCTCGAGGGGCTGAATGGGCCTCCTCCTGTTCCTGTGTAACAGGCTCGAGGGGCTGAATGGGCCTCCTCCTGTTCTTGTGTAACAGACTTGTGGGTCTGAATGGGCCTCCTCCTGTTCCTGTGAAACACGCTCGAGGGGCTGAATAGGTCTCCTCCTGTTGCTATGTAACAGGCTCGAGGGGCTGAAAGGCCCATTGCCATGTTCATTGCTGCCTTATTGAAGGGCTTTCTGGTTTCCAGAAACTTCCAAATGTTAGGTGGTGTCCACTGACAGTCGTCAACCAGGACAGTATTCCCACACAGCAGTACAACAGATTCAACAGATGCACTCTAGCCCTTGGAGCCAATCCCAAGTCGCTAATTAACCTTTGAATCCGGCCAATAGAACAGGAACGTAAGGGCCAGTGTAGGAGCTGAACTGGTCACCTTTTCTTTCATCCCCACACCCCAACTGCAATCAGGTACATGACGGGGATTCTCACCATACCTGACCAAGTGTAGCTAGAGAAAATTATCCCAGAATATGCTAAAGACTTGGTTGCTATGACACACTTCAACTCGTAAGTTAATAAGACCATTGAATTTCTATGCAATCTTGGTTAGACAACACTTGGAGCACTGTGCACAATTCTGGTCTCCATATACCTCGGTTAGCCCACACATGGAGCACTGTGCACAGTCCTGATCTCCATATACCTCGGTTAGCCCACACATGGAGCACTGTGCACAGTCCTGATCTCCATATACCTCGGTTAGACCACACTTGGAGCACTGTGCACAGTTCTGGTCTCCATGTTCTCAAAAGGATACAGAGGTACTGGGAAAGGTGCAATAAATTCACAAGGATGATACCAAAACTGAGATGTTATAACTATTGGGAAGGATTGAACAGGCTGGGGATCTTTTCTCTAGAAAAGAGAAGGCTGAGGGGTGATTGGATGAAAAAGCTTTGCTGGAGTAGACATAGAGAAGGTGTTTCCGCTTGTGGGAGGGGGACCAGAACTAGGGGCCATCAATATAAGTTCGTCACTAATAAACCCAATGGGGAATTCAGGAGAAACCTCTTTACCCAGAGAGTGGGGAGAATGTGGGACTCGCTCCCACAGGGGGTGGTCGAGGTGAATAGTGTCGATGTATTTAAGGGGGAAGCTGGATAAACACATGAGGGAGAGAGGAATAGAAGGATATGGGGATGGGGTGAGATGGAGAGGGGGTGGGAGGAGGCTCGTGTGGAGCAGAAACACCAGCACGGAGCAGATGGGTCGAATGGCCTGTTTCTGTGCTGTAGACTTGATGTAATTCTAAACCTGGATGACACCGTCAGATATCTACATGTTGCCTGAATATAATTACTCTCTCTCTCTCTCTCTCTGTCTCTTTCAGCAACACCCTGCAACCAGACTTGTGGTAAGTGTTTTCATTCACATTAGAGAGAAAGAACTCCATTTCCCTATCACCTTTCCCCACCTCAGGATGTCCCAAAGTATTTCACAGCCAATGAAAGACTTCTTTCAAAGTGTGGTCCCTGTCATAATGTAGAAAACGCAGCAGCCAAATTGCGCACAGCACGATCCCACAGCACGATCATCTGTTTTTAGTGATGTTGGTTGAGGGAAATTTGACCCCGAGCCCCATACGGAGATATTAGGGGAGAGGCGACCAAAAACGAAGTCAAAGAGTTTAGTTTTGAGGAGTGTCTTAAAGGAGGAGGGTGAGAGAGACAGAGAGAGAGAGGTGGAGAGGCTTAAGGAGGGAATTCCAATATTCAGGGCCCCCAGGCAGCTGAAGGCACGGCCGCCAATGGTGGAGCGATGGGATTTGTGGGGTGGTCAAGAGGCCGGAATTGGAGGAGCGCAGATTTACGGAGGGCTGGAGGGGGTTACAGAGATAGGGAGGGCTGTAAGGGCTGGAGGAGGTTACAGAGATAGGGAGGGTTGAAGGGGCTGGAGGAGGTTGCCGAGATAGGGAGAGTTGTAGGGGCTGGAGGAGGTTACAGAGATAGGGAGGGTTGTAGGAGCTAGAGGAGGTTACCGAGATAGGGAAAGTTATAGGGGCCGGAGGAGGTTAGAGAGATAGAGAGGGTTGTAGGGGCTGGAGGAGGTTACAGAGATAGGGAGGGTGGTAAGTGCTGGAGGAGGTTACAGAGATAGGGAGGGTTGTCGGGGCTGGAGGAGGTTACAGGGATTGGGAGGGGTTTAGGGGCTGAATGAGGTTACAGAGATAGGGAGGGTTGTAGGAGCTGAAAGAGTTTACAGAGATAAGGAGGGCTCTAGGGGCTGGAGGAGGTTACAGAGATAGGGAGGGTTGTAGGGGCTGGAGGAGGTTACAGAGATAGGGAGGGTTGTAGGAGCGGGAGGAGGTTACAGAGATAGGGAGGGATGTAAGGGCTGGAGGAGGTTACAGAGTTAGGGAGGGTTGTAGGGGCTGGAGGAGGTTACAGAGATAGGGAGGGTTGTAGGGAATAGTGGTGGTTACAGAGATAGGTAGGGTTGTAAGGGCTGAATGAGGTTACAGAGATAGAGAGGGTTGTAAGGGCTGGAGGAGGTCACAAAGATAGGGAGCGTTGTAATGGCTGGAGGAAGTTATAGAGATAGGGAGGATTATAGGGGCTGGAGGAGGCTAGAAGAGATAGGGAGGGTTGTAAGGGCTGCAAGAGGTTAAAGAGATAGGGTTTTAAGGGCAGGAGGAGGTTACAGAGATAGGGAGGGTTATAGGGGCTGGAAGAGGTTACAGAGATAGGGAAGGTTATAGGGGCTGGAGGAGGTTAGAGAGATAGAGAGGGTTGTAGGGGCTGGAGGAGGTTACAGAGATAGGGAGGGTGGTAAGTGCTGGAGGAGGTTACAGAGATAGGGAGGGTTGTCGGGGCTGGAGGAGGTTACAGGGATTGGGAGGGGTTTAGGGGCTGAATGAGGTTACAGAGATAGGGAGGGTTGTAGGAGCTGAAAGAGTTTACAGAGATAAGGAGGGTTCTATGGGCTGCAGGAGGTTACAGAGATAGGGAGGGTTGTAGGGACTGGAGGAGGTTACAGAGATAGGGAGGGTTGTAATGGCTGGAGGAGGTTATAGATACAGGGAGGGTTGTAGGGGCTGGAGGAGGCTACAAGAGATAGGAATGGATGTAGGGAGTAGTGGAGGTTACAGGGATAGGGAGGGTTGTAAGTGCTGGAGGAGGTTACAACGGTAGATTGGATTGTGAGGGCTGGAAGAGGTTACAAAGATAGGGAGGGTAGTAGGAGCTGGAGGAGGTTACAGAGATAGGTATGGTTGTAGGGTCTGCAAGAGGTTAGAGAGAAAGGGAGGGTTGTAGGGGCTGGAAGAGCTTACAGAGATTGGGAGGGTTGTAGGGGCTGGAGGAGATTACAGAGATAGGGAGGGTCGTAGGGACTAGTGGAGGTGACAGAGATAGGGAATGTTGTAAGGGCTGGAGGAGGTCACAGAGATAGGGAGGATTGTAGGGGCTGGAGGATGTTACAGAGATAGGGAGGGTTGTAGGGGCTGGAGGAGGTTACAGAGATAGAGGGGGTTAAGGGGCTGGTGGAGGTTACAGAGATCGAGAAGGTTGTAGGGACTAGTGGAGGTTACAGAGATAGGGAGTGTTGTAGGGGCTGGAGGAGGTTACAGAGATAGGGAGGATTGTAGGGGCTGGAGGATGTTACAGAGATAGGGAGGGTTGTAGGGGCTGGAGGAGGTTACAGAGATAGGGAGGATTGTAGGGGCTGGAGGATGTTACAGAGATAGGGAGGGTTGTAGGGCATGGAGGAGGTTACATAGATAGGGAGGGTTGAAGGGGCTTGAGGAGGTTGCCGAGATAGGGAGAGTTGTATGGGCTGGAGGAGGTTACAGAGTTAGGGAGGGTTGTAGGGGCTGGAGGAGGTTACAGAGATAGGGAGGGTTGTAGGGAATAGTGGTGGTTACAGAGATAGGTAGGGTTGTAAGGGCTGAATGAGGTTACAGAGATAGAGAGGGTTGTAAGGGCTGGAGGAGGTCACAAAGATAGGGAGCGTTGTAATGGCTGGAGGAAGTTACAGAGATAGGGAGGATTATAGGGGCTGGAGGAGGCTAGAAGAGATAGGGAGGATTGTAAGGGCTGCAAGAGGTTAAAGAGATAGGGTTTTAAGGGCAGGAGGAGGTTACAGAGATAGGGAGGGTTATAGGGGCTGGAAGAGGTTACAGAGATAGGGAAAGTTATAGGGGCTGGAGGAGGTTAGAGAGATAGAGAGGGTTGTAGGGGCTGGAGGAGGTTACAGAGATAGGGAGGGTGGTAAGTGCTGGAGGAGGTTACAGAGATAGGGAGGGTTGTCGGGGCTGGAGGAGGTTACAGGGATTGGGAGGGGTTTAGGGGCTGAATGAGGTTACAGAGATAGGGAGGGTTGTAGGAGCTGAAAGAGTTTACAGAGATAAGGAGGGTTCTAGGGGCTGCAGGAGGTTACAGAGATAGGGAGGGTTGTAGGGACTGGAGGAGGTTACAGAGATAGGGAGGGTTGTAATGGCTGGAGGAGGTTATAGATACAGGGAGGGTTGTAGGGGCTGGAGGAGGCTACAAGAGATAGGAATGGATGTAGGGAGTAGTGGAGGTTACAGGGATAGGGAGGGTTGTAAGTGCTGGAGGAGGTTACAACGGTAGATTGGATTGTGAGGGCTGGAAGAGGTTACAAAGTTAGGGAGGGTAGTAGGAGCTGGAGGAGGTTACAGAGATAGGGATGGTTGTAGGGTCTGCAAGAGGTTAGAGAGAAAGGGAGGGTTGTAGGGGCTGGAAGAGCTTACAGAGATTGGGAGGGTTGTAGGGGCTGGAGGAGATTACAGAGATAGGGAGGGTCGTAGGGACTAGTGGAGGTGACAGAGATAGGGAATGTTGTAAGGGCTGGAGGAGGTCACAGAGATAGGGAGGATTGTAGGGGCTGGAGGATGTTACAGAGATAGGGAGGGTTGTAGGGGCTGGAGGAGGTTACAGAGATAGGGGGGGTTAAGGGGCTGGTGGAGGTTACAGAGATCGAGAAGGTTGTAGGGACTAGTGGAGGTTACAGAGATAGGGAGTGTTGTAGGGGCTGGAGGAGGTTACAGAGATAGGGAGGATTGTAGGGGCTGGAGGATGTTACAGAGATAGGGAGGGTTGTAGGGCATGGAGGAGGTTACATAGATAGGGAGGGTTGAAGGGGCTTGAGGAGGTTGCCGAGATAGGGAGAGTTGTATGGGCTGGAGGAGGTTACAGAGATAGGGAGGGTTGTAGGGGCTAGAGGCGGTTACAGAGATAGGGAAAGTTATAGGGGTTGGAGGAGGTTACAGAGATAGGGAAAGTTATATGGGTTGGAGGAGGTTAGAGAGATAGAGGGGGTTGTAGGGGCTGGAGGAGGTTACAGAGATAGGGAGGGTGGTAAGTGCTGGAGGAGGTTACAGAGATAGGGAGGGTTGTCAGGGCTGGAGGAGGTTACAGGGATTGGGAGGGGTTTAGGGGCTGAATGAGGTTACAGAGATAGGGAGCGTTGTAGGAGCTGAAAGAGGTTACAGAGATAAGGAGGGTTCTAGGGGCTGGAGGAGATTACAGAGATAGGGAGGGTTGTAGGGGCTGGAGGAGGTTACAGAGATAGGGAGGGTTGTAGGGGCTGGAGGAGTTTAGAGATATGGGGGGGGTTGTAGGGGCTGCAGGAGGTTATAGTGATAGGGAGGGTTGTAGGGACTGGAGGAGGTTACAGAGATAGGGAGGGTTGTAATGGCTGGAGGAGGTTATAGATATAGTGCGGGTTGTAGGGGCTGGAGGAAGCTACAAGAGATAGGAATGGATGTAGGGAGTAGTGGAGGTTACAGAGATAGGGAGGGTTGTAAGTGCTGGAAGAGGTTACAACGGTAAATTGGATTGTGAGGGCTGGAAGTGGTTACAAAGATAGGGAGGGTAGTAGGGGCTGGAGGAGGTTACAGAGATAGGGAGGGTTGTAGGGGCTGCAGGAGGTTACAGAGAAAGGGAGGGTTGTAGGGGCTGGAAGAGCTTACAGAGATAGGGAGGGTTGTAGGGCCTGGAGGAGGTTACAGAGATAAGGAGGGTTGTAGGGGCTGGAGGAGGTTACAGAGATAAGGAGTGTTGTAAGGGCTGGAAGAGGTTACAGTGATATGGAGGGTTGTAAGGACTGGAGGAGGTTACAGAGATAGGGAGGGTTTTAGGGGCTGGAAGAGGTTACAGAGATAGGGAGGGTTGTAGGGACTACTGGGGGTTACAAAGAGAGGGAGGGTTGTAAGGGATGGAGGAGGTTCCAGACACAGAGAGGGTTGTAGGGGCTGGAGGAGGTTACAGAGATAGGGAGTGTTAAGGGGCTGGGGGAGGTTACAGAGATCGAGAAGGTTGTAGGGACTAGTGGAGGTTACAGAGATAGGGAGTGTTGTAGGGGCTGGAGGAGGTTACAGAGATAGGGAGGATTGTAGGGGCTGGAGGATGTTACAGAGATAGGGAGGGTTGTAGGGTTGGAGGAGGTTACATAGATAGGGAGGGTTGAAGGGGCTGGAGGAGGTTGCCGAGATAGGGAGAGTTGTAGGGGCTGGAGGAGGTTACAGAGATAGGGAGGGTTGTAGGGGCTAGAGGAGGTTACAGAGATAGGGAAAGTTATAGGGGTTGGAGGAGGTTAGGGAGATAGAGAGGGTTGTAGGGGCTGGAGGAGGTTACAGAGATAGGGAGGGTGGTAAGTGCTGGAGGAGGTTACAGAGATAGGGAGGGTTGTCAGGGCTGGAGGAGATTACAGGGATAGGGAGGGGTTTAGGGGCTGAATGAGGTTACGGAGATAGGGAGGGTTGTAGGAGCTGAAAGAGGTTACAGAGATACGCAGGGTTCTAGGGGCTGGAGGAGATTACAGAGATAGGGAGGGTTGTAGGGGCTGGAGGAGGTTACAGAGATAGGGAGGGTTGTAGGAGCTGGAGGAGGTTACAGAGATAGGGAGGGTTGTAAGGGCAAGAGGAGGTAACAGAGACAGGGAGGGATGTAGGGACTAGTGGAGGTTACAGAGATAGGTAGGGTTGAAAGGCCTGGATGAGGTTACAGAGACATAGAGGTTTGTAAGGGCTGGAGGAGGTCACAAAGATAGGGAGCGTTGTAATGGCTGGAGGAAGTTACAGAGATAGGGAGGATTGTAGGGGCTGGAGGAGGCTAGAAGAGATAGGAAGGGTTGTAAGGGCTGCAAGAGGTTAAAGAGATAGGGTTTTAAGGGCTGGAGGAGGTTACAGAGATAGGGAGGGTTGTAGGCGCTGGTAGAGGTTACAGACATAGGGAGGGTTGTAGGGGCTGGAGGAGGTTACAGAGATAGGGAGGGTTGTAATGGCTGGAGGAGGTTATAGATATAGGGAGGGTTGTAGGGGCTGCAGGAGGTTACAGTGATAGGGAGGGTTGTAGGGACTGGAGGGGGTTACAGAGATAGGGAGGGTTGTAATGGCTGGAGGAGGTTATAGATATAGGGAGGGTTGTAGGGGCTGGAGGAGGCTACAAGAGATAGGAATGGATGTAGGGAGTAGTGGAGGTTACAGAGATAGGGAGGGTTGTAGGGGCTGCAGGAGTTTATAGAGAAAGGAAGGGTTGTGGGGGTTGGAAGAGCTTACAGAGATAGTGAGGGTTGTAGGGGCTGGAGGAGGTTAGAGAGATAAGGAGGGTTGTAGGGGCTGGAGTAGGTTACAGAGATAGGGAGTGTTGTAAGAGCTGGAAGAGGTTACAGTGATATGGAGGGTTGTAAGTGCTGGAGGAGGTTACAGAGATAGGGAGGGTTTTAGGGGCTGGAAGAGGTTACAGAGATAGGGAGGGTTGTAGGGACTACTGGAGGTTACAAAGAGAGGGAGGGTTGTAAGGGATGGAGGAGGTTACAGAGACAGAGAGGGTTGTAAGGGCAGGAGGAGGTTACAGAGATAGGGTGGGTTATAGGGGCTGGAAAAGGTTACAGAGACAGGGAGGGTTGTAGGGGCTGGAGGAGGTTACAGAGATAGGGAGGGTTGTAGGGGCTGGAGGAGGTTACAGAGATAGGGAGGGTTGTAGGGGCTGGAGGAGGTTACAGAGATGGGGGTGTTAAGGGGCTGGTGGAGGTTACAGAGATCGAGAAGGTTGTAGGGACTAGTGGAGGTTACAGAGATAGGGAGTGTTGTAGGGGCTGGAGGAGGTTACAGAGATAGGGAGGATTGTAGGGGCTGGAGGATGTTACCGAGATAGGGAGGGTTGTAGGGGATGGAGGAGGTTACATAGATAGGGAGGGTTGTCAGTGCTGGAGGACGTTAAAGAGATAGGGAGGGTTGTAACTGCTGGAGGAGGTTACAGAAATAGGTAGGGTTGTAGGGGCTGGAGGAGTTTACAGAGATAGGGAGGGTTGTAGGGGCTGGAGGAGGTTACAGAGATAGGGAGGGTTGTAGGGGCTGGGGGAGGTTACAGAGATAGGGAGGGTTGTAGGGGCTGGAGAAGGTTACAGAGATGGGGAGGGTTGGAGGGACTAGAGGAGGTTACAGAGGTAGGGAGATTTGTAAGGGCTGGAGGAGGTTACAGAGATAGGGAGGGTTGTAGGGACTAGTGGGGGTGACAAAGATTGCGATGGTTGTAGGGGCTGGAGGAGTTTACAGCCTTAGGGAGGGTTGTAAGTGCTGGAGCAGGTTACAGTGATAGGGAGGGTTGTAGGGGCTGGAGGCGGTTACAGAAATAGGGAGGGTTGTAGGGGCTGGAGGAGGTTACAGAGATAGGGAGTGTTGTAGGGTCTGGAGGAGGTTACAGAGACAGGGAGCATTGTAAGGGCTGGAGGAGGTTACAGAGATAGGGAGGGTTGTAGGGGCTGGAGGAGGTTACAGAGATAGGGAGCATTGTTAGGGCTGCAGGAGGTTACAGAGATAGGGAGCATTGTAAGGGCTGGAGGAGGTTACAGAGATAGGGAGGGTTGTAGGGGCTGGAGGAGGTTACAGCGTTAGGGAGCATTGTAAGGGCTGGAGGAGGTTTCAGAGATAGGGAGCATTGTAAGGACTGGTGGAGGTTACAGAGATAGGGAGGGTTGTAGGCGCTGTAGGGGATTACAGAGATAGGAAGAGTTGCGGGGGCTGGAGGAGGTTACAGAGATAGGGAAGGCTGTAGGCGTTGGAGGAGTTTACAGAGATAGGGAGGTTTGTAGGGTTTGGAGGAGGTAACAGAGATAGCGAGGGTTGTAGGGGCTGGAGGAGGCTACAAGAGATAGGGAGGGTTGTAAGGGCTGGAAGAGCTTACAGAGATAGGTTTGTAAGGGCTGGAGGAGGTTACAGAGATAGGGAGGTTTGTAAGGGATTTTGGAGGTTACAGAGGTATGGACGGTTGTAGGGGTTGGAGGAGGATACAGAGATAATGAGTGTTGTAGGAACTGGAGGAGGTTGCAGAGATAGCGAGGGTTGTAGGGGCTGGAGGAGGTGACAGAGATAAGGAGTGTTGTAGGTGCTGGAGTGGGTGACAGAGTTAGGGAGTGTTGTAGGGTCTGTCGGAGGTGACAGAGATAGGGAGTGTTGTAGGGCCTGGAGGGGGTGACAGAGATAGAGAGGGTTGTAGATTCTCGAGGAGGTTACAGAGATTGAGAGGGTTGTAGGGGCTGGCGGTGGTTACAGAGATAGGTAGGGTTGTCGGGGCTGTAGGAGGTTACAGAGATAAGGAGGGCTGTAAGTGCTGGAGGAGGTTACAGAGATAAGGAGGTTTGTAGGGGCTGGAGGAGTTTATAGAGATAGGGAGGATTGTAGGGGCTGGAGGAGGTTACAGAGATAGGGAGGTTTTTAGGGGCTGGAGGAAGTTACAGAGATTGGGAGGGTTGTAGGGAATGGAGGGTGTTACAGAGAATGGGAGGGTTTTAAGGGCTGGTGGAGGTTACAGAGAGAGGGAGGGTTTTAGGGGCTGGAGGAAGTTACAGAGATAGGGAGGGTTGTAGGGAATGGAGGGTGTTACAGAGAATGGGAGGGTTTTAAGGGCTGGTGGAGGTTACAGAGAGAGGGAGGGTTTTAGGGGCTGGAGGAAGTTACAGAGATAGGTAGGGTTGTAGGGACTAGTGGGGGTTACAAAGATAGGGAGGGTTGTAGGGCTGGTGGAGGTTACAGAGAAAGGGAGCTTTTTAAGGCAGGAGGAGGTTAAAGAGATAGGGAGGGTTGTAAGGGCTGGAGGAGGTTACAGAGATAGGGAGGGTTGTAGGGACTAGTGGAGGTTGCAGAGATAGGGAGCATTGTAAGGGCTGGAGGAGGTTACAGAGATAGGGAGGGTTGTAGGGGCTGGAGGAGGTTACAGAGATAGGGAGGGTTGTAAGGGCTGGAGGAAGTTACAGAGATAGGGAGGGTTGTAGGGAATGGAGGTGGTTACAGAGATAGGTAGGGTTGTAGGCGCTGGAGGAGGTTACATAGATAGGAAGATTTGTGGGGGCTGGAGGAGGTTACAGAGATAGGTAGGGCTGAAGGAGCTGGTGGAGTTTACAGAGATAGGGAGGGTAGTAGGGGTTGGAGGAGGTTACAGAGATAGGGAGGGTTGTATGGGCTTGAGAATGTTACAGAGATAGCGACGGTTGTAGGGGCTGGAGGAGGTTACAGAAATAGGGAGGGTTATAAGGAGTGCAGAAGGTTACAGATATAGTGAGTGTTGTTGGAACTGGAGGAGGTTGCAGAGATAGGGAGTGTTGTAGGGGCTGGAGGAGGTGACAGAGATAGGGAATGTTGTAGGAGATGGAGGAGGTGACAGAGATAGGGAGGGTTGTAGGGATTGGAGGAGGATACAGAGATAGGGAGGGATGTAGTGGCTCGAGGAGGTTACAGAGATTGGGAGGGTTTTAGTGGCTGGAGGAGGTTACAGAGATAGGGATGGTTGTAGGGGCTGTTGGGGGTTACAGAGAAAAGGAGGGTCGTAGGGCCTGGGGAAGGTTACAGAGATAGGGAGGGTTGTAGGGTTTGAGGATCTTACAGAGACCGGGAGGGTTGAAGGGGCTGGACAAGGTTACAGAGATAGGGAGGGTTGGAGGGACTAGAGGAGGTTACAGAGATAGGGAGAGTTGTAAGTACTGGAGGATTAACAGAGATAGGGTGAGTTGCATGCTGGAGGAGGCTACAAGAGATAGGAAGTGATGTAGGGACTGGAGGAGGTTACAGAGATAGGGAGCATTGTAAGGGCTGCAGGAGGTTACAGAGCTAGGGAGCATTGTAAGGGCTGGAGGAGGTTACAGAGATAGGGAGGGTTGTAGGGGCTGGAGGAGGTTACAGAGTTAGGGAGTATTGTAAGTGCTGGAGGAGGTTACAGAGATAGGGAGCATTGTAAGGACTGGTGGAGGTTACAGAGATAGGGAGGGTTGTAGGCGCTGTAGGGGATTACAGAGATATGAAGAGTTGCAGGGGCTGGAGGAGGTTACAGAGATAGGGAAGGCTGTAGGCGTTGGAGGAGTTTACAGAGATAGGGAGGTTTGTAGGGTTTGGAGGAGCTAACAGAGATAGCGACGGTTGTAGGGGCTGGAGGAGGCTACAAGAGATAGGGAGGGTTGTAAGGGCTGGAAGAGCTTACAGAGATAGGTTTGTAAGGGCTGGAGGAGGTTACAGGGATAGGGAGGTTTGTAAGGGATTTTGGAGGTTACAGATTTAGGGACGGTTGTCGGGGTTGGAGGAGGATACAGAGATAATGAGTGTTGTAGGAACTGGAGGAGGTTGCAGAGATAGTGAGGGTTGTTGGGGCTGGAAGAGGTGACAGAGATAGGGATTGTTGTAGGAGCTGGAGGAGGTGACAGAGATAGGGAGTGTTGTAGGTGCTGGAGTGGGTGACAGAGTTAGGGAGTGTTGTAGGGTCTGTCGGAGGTGACAGAGATAGGGAGTGTTGTAGGGCCTGGAGGGGGTGACAGAGATAGGGAATGTTGTAGGAGATGGAGGAGGTGACAGAGATAGGGAGGGTTGTATGGATTGGAGGAGGTTACAGAGATAGGGAGGGATGTAGGGGCTCGAGGAGGTTACAGAGATTGGGAGGGTTTTAGTGGCTGGAGGAGGTTACAGAGATAGGGATGGTTGTAGGGGCTGTTGGGGGTTACAGAGAAAGGGAGGGTCGTAGGGCCTGGGGAAGGTTACAGAGATAGGGAGGGTTGTAGGGTTTGAGGAGCTTACAGAGACCGGGAGGGTTGAAGGGGCAGGACAAGGTTACAGAGATAGGGAGGGTTGGAGGGACTAGAGGAGGTTACAGAGATAGGGAGAGTTGTAAGGGCTGGAGGATTTACAGAGATAGGGAGAGTTGCTTGCTGGAGGAGGCTACAAGAGATAGGAAGTGATGTAGGGACTGGAGGAGGTTACAGAGATAGGGAGGCTTGTAGGGCCTGGGGGAGGTTACAGAGATAGGGAGGGTTGTAGGGGCTGGAGAAGGTTACAGAGATGGGGAGGGTAGGAGGGACTAGAGCCGGTTACAGAGATAGGGAGAGTTGTAAGGGCTGGAGGATTTACAGAGATAGGGAGGTTTGCATGCTAGAGGAGGCTACAAGAGATAGGAAGTGATGTAGGGGCTGGAGGAGGTTACAGAGATAGGGAGGGTTGTAAGACCTGGAGGAATTTACAGAGATAAGGAGGGGTGTAAGGTCTGGAGGAGGTTACAGAGAAAGGGAGGGTTGTAGGAGAGGGAGGAGATGACAGAGGTAGGGAGTGTTGTAGGAGCTGGAGGAGGTGACAGAGATAGGGAGGGTTGTAGGAGCGGGAGGAGCTGACAGAGGTAGGGAGTGTTGTAGGAGCTGGAGGAGGTTACAGAGATAGGGAGGGATATAGGGGCTGGAGGAGGTTACAGAGATTGGAAGGTTGTAGGGGCTGGAGGAGGTTACAGAGATAGGGAGGGTGGTAGGGGCTGGAGGGGGTTATAGAGATAGGGAGGGTTGTGGTGTCTGGAGAAGGTTACAGAGATGGGGAGGGTTGGAGGGACTAGAGGAGGTAACAGGGACAGGGAGAGTTGTAAGGGCTGGAGGAGGTTACAAAGATAGGGAGGGTTGTAAGGACTGGAGGAGGTTCGCAGAGGTAGGGAGGGTTGAGGGGCTGGAGGAGGTTACAGAGATAAGGTGTGTTGTGAGGCTGGAGGATGTTACAGAGATAGGGAGGGTTGTAAGCTAGAGGAGGCTACAAGAGATAGGAAGGTATGTAGGGGCTGGCGGAGTTTACAGAGATAGTGAGGGTTGTCGGCGCTCGAGGATGTTACAGAGATAGGGAGGGTTGTAGGGGCTGGAGGAGGTTACAGAGATGGGAAGGGTTGTAGGGGCTGGAGGATGTTACAGAGATAGGGAGGGTTATAGGGGCTGGAGGAGGCTACAAGAGATAGGGAGGACTGTAGGGGATGCAAGAGCTTACAGAGATAGGGTTGTAAGGGCTGGAGGAGGTTACAGAGATAGGGAGGGTTGTAGGGGCTGGATGAGGTTGCAGATTTAGGGAGCTTTGTAAGTGTTGGCGGAGGTTACAGAGAGTTACAGTGAGTGTTGTTGGGACTGGAGGATGTTACACAGATAGGGAGGACTGTAAGTGATGCAGGAGGTTACAGAAATAGTGAGGGTTGTAGAGGCTGGAGGAGGTTACAGAGATAGGGGGCGTTATAAAGGCTGGAGAAGGTTACCGAGATAAGGATGGATGTAGAAGCTGGAGGAGGTCACAGAGATAGGGAGGTTTGTAGTGGCTGGAGAAGGTTACAGATATGGGGAGGGTTGGAGGGACTAGAGGAGGTTACAGAGATAGGGAGAGTTGTAAGGGCTGGAGGAGGTTACAGAGATAGTGAGGGTTGTAAGGACTGGAGGAGGTTGCAGAAATAGGGAGTTTTGTAGGGACCAGTGGAGGTTACAGAGATAGGGAGGGTTGTAAGGGCTGGAGGATTTACAGAGATAGGGAGGTTTGCATGCTAGAGGAGGCTACAAGAGATAGGAAGTGATGTAGGGGCTGGAGGAGGTTACAGAGATAGGGAGGGTTGTAAGACCTGGAGGAATTTACAGAGATAAGGAGGGGTGTAAGGTCTGGAGGAGGTTACAGAGAAAGGGAGGGTTGTAGGAGAGGGAGGAGATGACAGAGGTAGGGAGTGTTGTAGGAGCTGGAGGAGGTTACAGAGATAGGGAGGGATATAGGGGCTGGAGGAGGTTACAGAGATTGGAAGGTTGTAGGGGCTGGAGGAGGTTACAGAGATAGGGAGGGTGGTAGGGGCTGGAGGGGGTTATAGAGATAGGGAGGGTTGTGGTGTCTGGAGAAGGTTACAGAGATGGGGAGGGTTGGAGGGACTAGAGGAGGTAACAGGGATAGGGAGAGTTGTAAGGGCTGGAGGAGGTTACAAAGATAGGGAGGGTTGTAAGGACTGGAGGAGGTTCGCAGAGGTAGGGAGGGTTGAGGGGCTGGAGGAGGTTACAGAGATAAGGTGTGTTGTGAGGCTGGAGGATGTTACAGAGATAGGGAGGGTTGTAAGCTAGAGGAGGCTACAAGAGATAGGAAGGTATGTAGGGGCTGGCGGAGTTTACAGAGATAGTGAGGGTTGTCGGCGCTCGAGGATGTTACAGAGATAGGGAGGGTTGTAGGGGCTGGAGGAGGTTACAGAGATGGGAAGGGTTGTAGGGGCTGGAGGATGTTACAGAGATAGGGAGGGTTATAGGGGCTGGAGGAGGCTACAAGAGATAGGGAGGACTGTAGGGGATGCAAGAGCTTACAGAGATAGGGTTGTAAGGGCTGGAGGAGGTTACAGAGATAGGGAGGGTTGTAGGGGCTGGATGAGGTTGCAGATTTAGGGAGCTTTGTAAGTGTTGGCGGAGGTTACAGAGAGTTACAGTGAGTGTTGTTGGGACTGGAGGATGTTACACAGATAGGGAGGACTGTAAGTGATGCAGGAGGTTACAGAAATAGTGAGGGTTGTAGAGGCTGGAGGAGGTTACAGAGATAGGGGGCGTTATAAAGGCTGGAGAAGGTTACCGAGATAAGGAGGGATGTAGAAGCTGGAGGAGGTCACAGAGATAGGGAGGTTTGTAGTGGCTGGAGAAGGTTACAGATATGGGGAGGGTTGGAGGGACTAGAGGAGGTTACAGAGATAGGGAGAGTTGTAAGGGCTGGAGGAGGTTACAGAGATAGTGAGGGTTGTAAGGACTGGAGGAGGTTGCAGAAATAGGGAGTTTTGTAGGGACCAGTGGAGGTTACAGAGATAGGGAGGGTTGTAAGGGCTGGAGGATTTACAGAGATAGGGAGGTTTGCATGCTAGAGAAGGCTACAAGAGATAGGAAGTGATGTAGGGGCTGGAGGAGGTTACAGAGATAGGGAGGGTTGTAAGACCTGGAGGAATTTACAGAGATAAGGAGGGGTGTAAGGTCTGGAGGAGGTTACAGAGAAAGGGAGGGTTGTAGGAGAGGGAGGAGATGACAGAGGTAGGGAGTGTTGTAGGAGCTGGAGGAGGTTACCGAGATAGGGAGGGTTGTAAGGCTGGAGGATGTTACAGAGATAGGGAGAGTTGTAAGGGCTGGAGGATTTACAGAGATAAGGAGGGGTGTAAGGTCTGGAGGAGGCTACAAGAGATAGGAAGGGATGTAGGGGCTGGAGGAGGTTACAGAGATAGGGAGGGTTGTAAGACCGGGAGGAATTTACAGAGATAAGGAGGGGTGTAAGGTCTGGAGGAGGTTACAGGGAAAGGGAGGGTTGTAGGGGCTGGAGGAGGTTACAGAGATGGGATGGTTGTAAGGGCTGGAGGAGTTTACAGAGTTAGGGGGCGTTGTAAATGCTGGAGGAGGTTACAGAGATAAGGAGTGTTGTAGAAGGTGGAGGAGGCTACAAGAGATAGGAAGGCATGTAGGGTCTCATGCAGGTGACAGGGACAGGGAGGGTTGTAGGGGCTGGAGGAGGTTACAGAGATAGGGACGGTTGTAGGGGCTGGAGGTGTTTACAGAGATAGGGAGGTTTGTAAGGGCTGGAGGAGGTTACAGAGATAGGGAAGGTTGTAGGGGCTGGAGGAGGCTACAAGAGATAGGGAGGGTTGTAAGGGCTGGAAGAGTTTACAGAGATAGTTTTGTCAGGGTTGGATGAGGTTACGATGATAGTGAGTGTTGTAAGGGCTTGAGGAGTTTAAAGAGATAGGGACGGTTGTAGGGGCTGGAGGAGGCTACAAGAGATAGGGAGGGTTGTAAGGGCTGGAAGAGTTGACAGAGATAGTTTTGTCAGGGTTGGATGAGGTTACGATGATAGTGAGTGTTGTAAGGGCTTGAGGAGTTTAAAGAGATAGGGACGGTTGTAGGGGCTGGAGGAGGCTACAAGAGATAGGGAGGGTTGTAAGGGCTGGAAGAGTTTACAGAGATAGTTTTGTCAGGGTTGGATGAGGTTACGATGATAGTGAGTGTTGTAAGGGCTTGAGGAGTTTAAAGAGATAGGGACGGTTGTAGGGGCTGGAGGAGGCTACAAGAGATAGGGAGGGTTGTAAGGGCTGGAAGAGTTGACAGAGATAGGTTTGTCAGGGTTGGATGAGGTTATGATGATAGTGAGTGTTGTAAGGGCTTGAGGAGTTTAAAGAGATAGGGACGGTTGTAGGGGCTGGAGGAGGTTACAGAAATAGGGAGGGTTGTAAGGACTGTAGAAGGTAATAGAGATAGTGAGTGTTGTAGGAACTGGAGGAGCTTACAGAGATAGGGAGGGTTGTAGGAGCTGGAGGAGGTGACAGAGATAGGGAGTGTTGTAGGGGCTGGAGGAGGTTACAGAGATAGGGAGAATTGTAGGGGCTGGAGGAGGTTACAGAGATAGGGAGGGATATAGGGGCTGGCGGAGGTTACAGACATTGGGAGGTTGTAGGGGCTGGAGGAGGTTACAGAGATAGGGAGCATTGTAAGGGCTGCAGGAGGTTACAGAGCTAGGGAGTATTGTAAGGGCTGGAGGAGGTTACAGAGATAGGGAGGGTTGTAGGGGCTGGAGGAGGTTACAGAGATAGGGAGGGTTGTAGGGGCTGGAGGAGGTTACAGAGATAGGGAGGGTTGTAGGGGCTGGAGGAGGTTACAGAGATAGGGAGGGTTGTAGGGGCTGGAGGAGGTTACAGAGATGGGGGTGTTAAGGGGCTGGTGGAGGTTACAGAGATCGAGAAGGTTGTAGGGACTAGTGGAGGTTACAGAGATAGGGAGTGTTGTAGGGGCTGGAGGAGGTTACAGAGATAGGGAGGATTGTAGGGGCTGGAGGATGTTACCGAGATAGGGAGGGTTGTAGGGGATGGAGGAGGTTACATAGATAGGGAGGGTTGTCAGTGCTGGAGGACGTTAAAGAGATAGGGAGGGTTGTAACTGCTGGAGGAGGTTACAGAAATAGGGAGGGTTGTAGGGGCTGGAGGAGTTTACAGAGATAGGGAGGGTTGTAGGGGCTGGAGGAGGTTACAGAGATAGGGAGGGTTGTAGGGGCTGGGGGAGGTTACAGAGATAGGGAGGGTTGTAGGGGCTGGAGAAGGTTACAGAGATGGGGAGGGTTGGAGGGACTAGAGGAGGTTACAGAGGTAGGGAGATTTGTAAGGGCTGGAGGAGGTTACAGAGATAGGGAGGGTTGTAGGGACTAGTGGGGGTGACAAAGATTGCGATGGTAGGGGCTGGAGGAGTTTACAGCCTTAGGGAGGGTTGTAAGTGCTGGAGCAGGTTACAGTGATAGGGAGGGTTGTAGGGGCTGGAGGCGGTTACAGAAATAGGGAGGGTTGTAGGGGCTGGAGGAGGTTACAGAGATAGGGAGTGTTGTAGGGTCTGGAGGAGGTTACAGAGACAGGGAGCATTGTAAGGGCTGGAGGAGGTTACAGAGATAGGGAGGGTTGTAGGGGCTGGAGGAGGTTACAGAGATAGGGAGCATTGTTAGGGCTGCAGGAGGTTACAGAGATAGGGAGCATTGTAAGGGCTGGAGGAGGTTACAGAGATAGGGAGGGTTGTAGGGGCTGGAGGAGGTTACAGCGTTAGGGAGCATTGTAAGGGCTGGAGGAGGTTACAGAGATAGGGAGCATTGTAAGGACTGGTGGAGGTTACAGAGATAGGGAGGGTTGTAGGCGCTGTAGGGGATTACAGAGATAGGAAGAGTTGCGGGGGCTGGAGGAGGTTACAGAGATAGGGAAGGCTGTAGGCGTTGGAGGAGTTTACAGAGATAGGGAGGTTTGTAGGGTTTGGAGGAGGTAACAGAGATAGCGAGGGTTGTAGGGGCTGGAGGAGGCTACAAGAGATAGGGAGGGTTGTAAGGGCTGGAAGAGCTTACAGAGATAGGTTTGTAAGGGCTGGAGGAGGTTACAGAGATAGGGAGGTTTGTAAGGGATTTTGGAGGTTACAGAGGTATGGACGGTTGTAGGGGTTGGAGGAGGATACAGAGATAATGAGTGTTGTAGGAACTGGAGGAGGTTGCAGAGATAGCGAGGGTTGTAGGGGCTGGAGGAGGTGACAGAGATAAGGAGTGTTGTAGGTGCTGGAGTGGGTGACAGAGTTAGGGAGTGTTGTAGGGTCTGTCGGAGGTGACAGAGATAGGGAGTGTTGTAGGGCCTGGAGGGGGTGACAGAGATAGAGAGGGTTGTAGATTCTCGAGGAGGTTACAGAGATTGAGAGGGTTGTAGGGGCTGGCGGTGGTTACAGAGATAGGTAGGGTTGTCGGGGCTGTAGGAGGTTACAGAGATAAGGAGGGCTGTAAGTGCTGGAGGAGGTTACAGAGATAAGGAGGTTTGTAGGGGCTGGAGGAGTTTATAGAGATAGGGAGGATTGTAGGGGCTGGAGGAGGTTACAGAGATAGGGAGGTTTTTAGGGGCTGGAGGAAGTTACAGAGATTGGGAGGGTTGTAGGGAATGGAGGGTGTTACAGAGAATGGGAGGGTTTTAAGGGCTGGTGGAGGTTACAGAGAGAGGGAGGGTTTTAGGGGCTGGAGGAAGTTACAGAGATAGGGAGGGTTGTAGGGAATGGAGGGTGTTACAGAGAATGGGAGGGTTTTAAGGGCTGGTGGAGGTTACAGAGAGAGGGAGGGTTTTAGGGGCTGGAGGAAGTTACAGAGATAGGTAGGGTTGTAGGGACTAGTGGGGGTTACAAAGATAGGGAGGGTTGTAGGGCTGGTGGAGGTTACAGAGAAAGGGAGCTTTTTAAGGCAGGAGGAGGTTAAAGAGATAGGGAGGGTTGTAAGGGCTGGAGGAGGTTACAGAGATAGGGAGGGTTGTAGGGACTAGTGGAGGTTGCAGAGATAGGGAGCATTGTAAGGGCTGGAGGAGGTTACAGAGATAGGGAGGGTTGTAGGGGCTGGAGGAGGTTACAGAGATAGGGAGGGTTGTAAGGGCTGGAGGAAGTTACAGAGATA
The DNA here is from genome assembly GCF_017639515.1 of Carcharodon carcharias. Lineage (NCBI taxonomy): Eukaryota > Metazoa > Chordata > Chondrichthyes > Lamniformes > Lamnidae > Carcharodon > Carcharodon carcharias. Next base: position 98,518 of record NC_054495.1, read on the forward strand.
GGGAGGGTTGTAGGGAATGGAGGTGGTTACAGAGATAGGTAGGGTTGTAGGCGCTGGAGGAGGTTACATAGATAGGAAGGTTTGTGGGGGCTGGAGGAGGTTACAGAGATAGGTAGGGCTGAAGGCGCTGGTGGAGTTTACAGAGATAGGGAGGGTAGTAGGGGTTGGAGGAGGTTACAGAGATAGGGAGGGTTGTATGGTCTTGAGAATGTTACAGAGATAGCGACGGTTGTAGGGGCTGGAGGAGGTTACAGAAATAGGGAGGGTTATAAGGAGTGCAGAAGGTTACAGATATAGTGAGTGTTGTTGGAACTGGAGGAGGTTGCAGAGATAGGGAGTGTTGTAGGGGCTGGAGGAGGTGACAGAGATAGGGAATGTTGTAGGAGATGGAGGAGGTGACAGAGATAGGGAGGGTTGTAGGGATTGGAGGAGGATACAGAGATAGGGAGGGATGTTGGGGCTCGAGGAGGTTACAGAGATTGGGAGGGTTTTAGTGGCTGGAGGAGGTTACAGAGATAGGGATGGTTGTAGGGGCTGTTGGGGGTTACAGAGAAAGGGAGGGTCGTAGGGCCTGGGGAAGGTTACAGAGATAGGGAGGGTTGTAGGGTTTGAGGAGCTTACAGAGACCGGGAGGGTTGAAGGGGCAGGACAAGGTTACAGAGATAGGGAGGGTTGGAGGGACTAGAGGAGGTTACAGAGATAGGGAGAGTTGTAAGGGCTGGAGGATTTACAGAGATAGGGAGAGTTGCATGCTGGAGGAGGCTACAAGAGATAGGAAGTGATGTAGGGACTGGAGGAGGTTACAGAGATAGGGAGGCTTGTAGGGCCTGGGGGAGGTTACAGAGATAGGGAGGGTTGTAGGGGCTGGAGAAGGTTACAGAGATGGGGAGGGTAGGAGGGACTAGAGCCGGTTACAGAGATAGGGAGAGTTGTAAGGGCTGGAGGATTTACAGAGATAGGGAGGTTTGCATGCTAGAGGAGGCTACAAGAGATAGGAAGTGATGTAGGGGCTGGAGGAGGTTACAGAGATAGGGAGGGTTGTAAGACCTGGAGGAATTTACAGAGATAAGGAGGGGTGTAAGGTCTGGAGGAGGTTACAGAGAAAGGGAGGGTTGTAGGAGAGGGAGGAGATGACAGAGGTAGGGAGTGTTGTAGGAGCTGGAGGAGGTGACAGAGATAGGGAGGGTTGTAGGAGCGGGAGGAGCTGACAGAGGTAGGGAGTGTTGTAGGAGCTGGAGGAGGTTACAGAGATAGGGAGGGATATAGGGGCTGGAGGAGGTTACAGAGATTGGAAGGTTGTAGGGGCTGGAGGAGGTTACAGAGATAGGGAGGGTGGTAGGGGCTGGAGGGGGTTATAGAGATAGGGAGGGTTGTGGTGTCTGGAGAAGGTTACAGAGAGGGGGAGGGTTGGAGGGACTAGAGGAGGTAACAGGGATAGGGAGAGTTGTAAGGGCTGGAGGAGGTTACAAAGATAGGGAGGGTTGTAAGGACTGGAGGAGGTTCGCAGAGGTAGGGAGGGTTGAGGGGCTGGAGGAGGTTACAGAGATAAGGTATGTAGGGGCTGGCGGAGTTTACAGAGATAGTGAGGGTTGTCGGCGCTCGAGGATGTTACAGAGATAGGGAGGGTTGTAGGGGCTGGAGGAGGTTACAGAGATGGGAAGGGTTGTAGGGGCTGGAGGATGTTACAGAGATAGGGAGGGTTATAGGGGCTGGAGGAGGCTACAAGAGATAGGGAGGACTGTAGGGGATGCAAGAGCTTACAGAGATAGGGTTGTAAGGGCTGGAGGAGGTTACAGAGATAGGGAGGGTTGTAGGGGCTGGATGAGGTTGCAGATTTAGGGAGCTTTGCAAGTGTTGGCGGAGGTTACAGAGAGTTACAGTGAGTGTTGTTGGGACTGGAGGATGTTACACAGATAGGGAGGACTGTAAGTGATGCAGGAGGTTACAGAAATAGTGAGGGTTGTAGAGGCTGGAGGAGGTTACAGAGATAGGGGGCGTTATAAAGGCTGGAGAAGGTTACCGAGATAAGGATGGATGTAGAAGCTGGAGGAGGTCACAGAGATAGGGAGGTTTGTAGTGGCTGGAGAAGGTTACAGATATGGGGAGGGTTGGAGGGACTAGAGGAGGTTACAGAGATAGGGAGAGTTGTAAGGGCTGGAGGAGGTTACAGAGATAGTGAGGGTTGTAAGGACTGGAGGAGGTTGCAGAAATAGGGGGTTTTGTAGGGACCAGTGGAGGTTACAGAGATAGGGAGGGTTGTAAGGGCTGGAGGAGGTTACAGAGATAGGGAGGGTTGTAAGGCTGGAGGATGTTACAGAGATAGGGAGAGTTGTAAGGGCTGGAGGATTTACAGAGATAAGGAGGGGTGTAAGGTCTGGAGGAGGCTACAAGAGATAGGAAGGGATGTAGGGGCTGGAGGAGGTTACAGAGATAGGGAGGGTTGTAAGACCGGGAGGAATTTACAGAGATAAGGAGGGGTGTAAGGTCTGGAGGAGGTTACAGGGAAAGGGAGGGTTGTAGGGGCTGGAGGAGGTTACAGAGATGGGATGGTTGTAAGGGCTGGAGGAGTTTACAGAGTTAGGGGGCGTTGTAAATGCTGGAGGAGGTTACAGAGATAAGGAGTGTTGTAGAAGGTGGAGGAGGCTACAAGAGATAGGAAGGCATGTAGGGTCTCATGCAGGTGACAGGGACAGGGAGGGTTGTAGGGGCTGGAGGAGGTTACAGAGATAGGGACGGTTGTAGGGGCTGGAGGTGTTTACAGAGATAGGGAGGTTTGTAAGGGCTGGAGGAGGTTACAGAGATAGGGAAGGTTGTAGGGGCTGGAGGAGGCTACAAGAGATAGGGAGGGTTGTAAGGGCTGGAAGAGTTTACAGAGATAGTTTTGTCAGGGTTGGATGAGGTTACGATGATAGTGAGTGTTGTAAGGGCTTGAGGAGTTTAAAGAGATAGGGACGGTTGTAGGGGCTGGAGGAGGCTACAAGAGATAGGGAGGGTTGTAAGGGCTGGAAGAGTTGACAGAGATAGGTTTGTCAGGGTTGGATGAGGTTATGATGATAGTGAGTGTTGTAAGGGCTTGAGGAGTTTAAAGAGATAGGGACGGTTGTAGGGGCTGGAGGAGGTTACAGAAATAGGGAGGGTTGTAAGGACTGTAGAAGGTAATAGAGATAGTGAGTGTTGTAGGAACTGGAGGAGCTTACAGAGATAGGGAGGGTTGTAGGGGCTGGAGGAGCTTACAGAGATAGGGAGTGTTGTAGGGGCTGGAGGAGGTGGCAGAGATAGGGAGGATTGTAGGGGCTGGAGGAGGTTACAGAGATAGGGAGGGATATAGGGGCTGGAGGAGGTTACAGAGATTGGGAGGTTGTAGGGGCTGGAGGAGGTTGCAGAGATAGGGAGGGTTGTGGTGTCTGGAGAAGGTTACAGAGATGGGGAGGGTTGGAGGGACTAGAGGAGGTTACAGAGATAGGGAGAGTTGTAAGGACTGGAGGAGGTTTGCAGAGGTAGGGAGGGTTGAGGGGCTGGAGGAGGTTACAGAGATAGGGACGGTTGTAGGGACTAGTGGAGGTTACAGAGATATGGAGGGTTGTAAGGGCTGGAGGAGGTTGCAGAGATAAGGTGTGTTGTGAGGCTGGAGGAGGTTACAGAGATAGGGAGGTTTGTAGGGGCTTGAAGAGGTTACAGAGATAGGGATGGTTGTAAGGGCTGGAGGAGGTTACAAAGATAGGGAGGGTTGTAGGGGCTGGCGGAGTTTACAGAGATAGTGAGGGTTGTCGGCGCTCGAGGAGGTTACAGAGATAGGGAGGGTTGTAGGGGCTGGAGGAGGTTACAGAGATGGGAAGGGTTGTAGGGGCTGGAGGATGTTACAGAGATAGGGAGGGTTATAGGGGCTGGAGGAGGCTACAAGAGATAGGGAGGACTGTAGGGGATGCAAGAGCTTACAGAGATAGGGTTGTAAGGGCTGGAGGAGGTTACAGAGATAGGGAGGATTGTAAGTGATGCAGGAGGTTACAGAAATAGTGAGGGTTGTAGAGGCTGCAGGAGGTTACAGAGATAGGGGGCGTTATAAAGGCTGGAGAAGGTTACCAAGATAAGGAGGGTTGTAGAAGCTGGAGGAGGTTACAGAGATAGGGAGGTTTGTAGTGGCTGGAGAAGGTCACAGATATGGGGAGGGTTGGAGGGACTAGAGGAGGTTACAGAGATAGGGAGAGTTGTAAGGGCTGGAGGAGGTTACAGAGATAGTGAGGGTTGTAAGGACTGGAGGAGGTTGCAGAGATAGGGAGTGTTGTAGGGACCAGTGGAGGTTACAGAGATAGGGAGGGTTGTAAGGGCTGGAGGAGGTTACAGAGATTGGGAGGGTTGTAAGGCTGGAGGATGTTACAGAGATAGGGAGGGTTGTAAGATAGAGGAGCCTACAAGAGATAGGAAGGGATGTAGTGACTGGAGGAGGTTACAGCGATAGGGATGGTTGAAAGGGCTGGAGGAGGTTACAGAGATAGGGGGCGTTGTAAAGGCTGGAGTAGGTTACCGAGATAAGAAGGGTTGTAGAAGCTGGAGGAGGCTCCAAGAGATATGAAGCCATTTAGGGACTGGTGGACGTGACAGAGATAGGGAGGGTTGTAAGAGCTGGAGGAGGTTACAAAAAAAGGGAGGGTTGTAGGGGCTGGAGGAGGTTACAGGGATAGGGAGGTTTGTAGTGGCTGGAGAAGGTTACAGATATGGGGAGGGTTGGAGGGACTAGAGGAGGTTACAGAGATAGGGAGAGTTGTAAGGGCTGGAGGAGGTTACAGAGATAGTGAGGGTTGTAAGGACTGGAGGAGGTTGCAGAAATAGGGAGTGTTGTAGGGACCAGTGGAGGTTACAGAGATAGGGAGGGTTGTAAGGGCTGGAGGAGGTTACAGAGATAGGGAGGGTTGTAAGGCTGGAGGATGTTACAGAGATAGGGAGAGTTGTAAGGGCTGGAGGATTTAGAGAGATAAGGAGGGGTGTAAGGTCTGGAGGAGGCTACAAGAGATAGGAAGGGATGTAGGGGCTGGAGGAGGTTACAGAGATAGGGAGGGTTGTAAGACCGGGAGGAATTTACAGAGATAAGGAGGGGTGTAAGGTCTGGAGGAGGTTACAGGGAAAGGGAGGGTTGTAGGGGCTGGAGGAGGTTACAGAGATGGGATGGTTGTAAGGGCTGGAGGAGTTTACAGAGTTAGGGGGCATTGTAAATGCTGGAGGAGGTTACAGAGATAAGGAGTGTTATAGAAGGTGGAGGAGGCTACAAGAGATAGGAAGGCATGTAGGGTCTCATGCAGGTGACAGGGACAGGGAGGGTTGTAGGGGCTGGAGGAGGTTACAGAGATAGGGACGGTTGTAGGGGCTGGAGGTGTTTACAGAGATAGGGAGGTTTGTAAGGGCTGGAGGAGGTTACAGAGATAGGGAAGGTTGTAGTGGCTGGAGGAGGCTACAAGAGATAGGGAGGGTTGTAAGGGCTGGAAGAGTTTACAGAGATAGTTTTGTCAGGGTTGGATGAGGTTACGATGATAGTGAGTGTTGTAAGGGCTTGAGGAGTTTAAAGAGATAGGGACGGTTGTAGGGGCTGGAGGAGGCTACAAGAGATAGGGAGGGTTGTAAGGGCTGGAAGAGTTGACAGAGATAGGATTGTCAGGGTTGGATGAGGTTATGATGATAGTGAGTGTTGTAAGGGCTTGAGGAGTTTAAAGAGATAGGGATGGTTGTAGGGGCTGGAGGAGGTTACAGAAATAGGGAGGGTTGTAAGGACTGTAGAAGGTAATAGAGATAGTGAGTGTTGTAGGAACTGGAGGAGCTTACAGAGATAGGGAGGGTTGTAGGAACAGGAGGAGCTGACAGAGGTAGGGAGTGTTGTAGGGGCTGGAGGAGGTGGCAGAGATAGGGAGAATTGTAGGGGCTGGAGGAGGTTACAGAGATAGGGAGGGATATAGGGGCTGGAGGAGGTTACAGAGATTGGGAGGTTGTAGGGGCTGGAGGAGGTTACAGAGATAGGGAGGGTGGTAGGGGCTGGAGGAGGTTACAGAGATAGGGAGGGTTGTGGTGTCTGGAGAAGGTTACAGAGATGGGGAGGGTTGGAGGGACTAGAGGAGGTTACAGAGATAGGGAGAGTTGTAAGGACTGGAGGAGGTTTGCAGAGGTAGGGAGGGTTGAGGGGCTGGAGGAGGTTACAGAGATAGGGAGGGTTGTAGGGACTAGTGGAGGTTACAGAGATATGGAGGGTTGTAAGGGCTGGAGGAGGTTGCAGAGATAAGGTGTGTTGTGAGGCTGGAGGATGTTACAGAGATAGGGAGGGTTGTAAGCTAGAGGAGGCTACAAGAGATAGGAAGGTATGTAGGGACTGGAGGAGGTTACAGAGATAGGGAGGTTTGTAGGGGCTTGAAGAGGTTACAGAGATAGGGATGGTTGTAAGGGCTGGAGGAGGTTACAAAGATAGGGAGGGTTGTAGGGGCTGGCGGAGTTTACAGAGATAGTGAGGGTTGTCGGCGCTCGAGGAGGTTACAGAGATAGGGAGGGTTGTAGGGGCTGGAGGAGGTTACAGAGATGGGAAGGGTTGTAGGGGCTGGAGGATGTTACAGAGATAGGGAGGGTTGTAGGGGCTGGAGGAGGCTACAAGAGATAGGGAGGACTGTAGGGGATGCAAGAGCTTACAGAGATAGGGTTGTAAGGGCTGGAGGAGGTTACAGAGATAGGGAGGATTGTAAGTGATGCAGGAGGTTACAGAAATAGTGAGGGTTGTAGAGGCTGCAGGAGGTTACAGAGATAGGGGGCGTTATAAAGGCTGGAGAAGGTTACCAAGATAAGGAGGGTTGTAGAAGCTGGAGGAGGTTACAGAGATAGGGAGGTTTGAAGTGGCTGGAGAAGGTCACAGATATGGGGAGGGTTGGAGGGACTAGAGGAGGTTACAGAGATAGGGAGAGTTGTAAGGGCTGGAGGAGGTTACAGAGATAGTGAGGGTTGTAAGGACTGGAGGAGGTTGCAGAGATAGGGAGTGTTGTAGGGACCAGTGGAGGTTACAGAGATAGGGAGGGTTGTAAGGGCTGGAGGAGGTTACAGAGATAGGGAGGGTTGTAAGGCTGGAGGATGTTACAGAGATAGGGAGGGTTGTAAGATAGAGGAGCCTACAAGAGATAGGAAGGGATGTAGTGACTGGAGGAGGTTACAGCGATAGGGATGGTTGAAAGGGCTGGAGGAGGTTACAGAGATAGGGGGCGTTGTAAAGGCTGGAGTAGGTTACCGAGATAAGAAGGGTTGTAGAAGCTGGAGGAGGCTCCAAGAGATATGAAGCCATTTAGGGACTGGTGGAGGTGACAGAGATATTGAGGGTTGTAAGAGCTGGAGGAGGTTACAAAAAAAGGGAGGGTTGTAGGGGCTGGAGGAGGTTACAGGGATAGGGAGGTTTGTAGTGGCTGGAGAAGGTTACAGATATGGGGAGGGTTGGAGGGACTAGAGGAGGTTACAGAGATAGGGAGAGTTGTAAGGGCTGGAGGAGGTTACAGAGATAGTGAGGGTTGTAAGGACTGGAGGAGGTTGCAGAAATAGGGAGTGTTGTAGGGACCAGTGGAGGTTACAGAGATAGGGAGGGTTGTAAGGGCTGGAGGAGGTTACAGAGATAGGGAGGGTTGTAAGGCTGGAGGATGTTACAGAGATAGGGAGAGTTGTAAGGGCTGGAGGATTTACAGAGATAAGGAGGGGTGTAAGGTCTGGAGGAGGCTACAAGAGATAGGAAGGGATGTAGGGGCTGGAGGAGGTTACAGAGATAGGGAGGGTTGTAAGACCGGGAGGAATTTACAGAGATAAGGAGGGGTGTAAGGTCTGGAGGAGGTTACAGGGAAAGGGAGGGTTGTAGGGACTGGAGGAGGTTACAGAGATGGGATGGTTGTAAGGGCTGGAGGAGTTTACAGAGTTAGGGGGCATTGTAAATGCTGGAGGAGGTTACAGAGATAAGGTGTGTTGTAGAAGGTGGAGGAGGCTACAAGAGATAGGAAGGCATGTAGGGTCTCATGCAGGTGACAGGGACAGGGAGGGTTGTAGGGGCTGGAGGAGGTTACAGAGATAGGGACGGTTGTAGGGGCTGGAGGTGTTTACAGAGATAGGGAGGTTTGTAAGGGCTGGAGGAGGTTACAGAGATAGGGAAGGTTGTAGGGGCTGGAGGAGGCTACAAGAGATAGGGAGGGTTGTAAGGGCTGGAAGAGTTTACAGAGATAGTTTTGTCAGGGTTGGATGAGGTTACGATAATATTGAGTGTTGTAAGGGCTTGAGGAGTTTAAAGAGATAGGGACGGTTGTAGGGGCTGGAGGAGGCTACAAGAGATAGGGAGGGTTGTAAGGGCTGGAAGAGTTGACAGAGATAGGTTTGTCAGGGTTGGATGAGGTTATGATGATAGTGAGTGTTGTAAGGGCTTGAGGAGTTTAAAGAGATAGGGAGGGTTGTAGGGGCTGGAGGAGGTTACAGAAATAGGGAGGGTTGTAAGGACTGTAGAAGGTAATAGAGATAGTGAGTGTTGTAGGAACTGGAGGAGCTTACAGAGATAGGGAGGGTTGTAGAAGCGGGAGGAGCTGACAGAGGTAGGGAGTGTTGTAGGGGCTGGAGGTGGTGGCAGAGATAGGGAGGATTGTAGGGGCTGGAGGAGGTTACAGAGATAGGGAGGGATATAGGGGCTGGAGGAGGTTACAGAGATTGGGAGGTTGTAGGGGCTGGAGGAGGTTGCAGAGATAGGGAGGGTTGTGGTGTCTGGAGAAGGTTACAGAGATGGGGAGGGTTGGAGGGACTAGAGGAGGTTACAGAGATAGGGAGAGTTGTAAGGACTGGAGGAGGTTTGCAGAGGTAGGGAGGGTTGAGGGGCTGGAGGAGGTTACAGAGATAGGGAGGGTTGTAGGGACTAGTGGAGGTTACAGAGATATGGAGGGTTGTAAGGGCTGGAGGAGGTTGCAGAGATAAGGTGTGTTGTGAGGCTGGAGGATGTTACAGAGATAGGGAGGGTTGTAAGCTAGAGGAGGCTACAAGAGATAGGAAGGTATGTAGGGACTGGAGGAGGTTACAGAGATAGGGAGGTTTGTAGGGGCTTGAAGAGGTTACAGAGATAGGGATGGTTGTAGGGGCTGGAGGAGGTTACAAAGATAGGGAGGGTTGTAGGGGCTGGCGGAGTTTACAGAGATAGTGAGGGTTGTCGGCGCTCGAGGAGGTTACAGAGATAGGGAGGGTTGTAGGGGCTGGAGGAGGTTACAGAGATGGGAAGGGTTGTAGGGGCTGGAGGATGTTACAGAGATAGGGAGGGTTATAGGGGCTGGAGGAGGCTACAAGAGATAGGGAGGACTGTAGGAGATGCAAGAGCTTACAGAGATAGGGTTGTAAGGGCTGGAGGAGGTTACAGAGATAGGGAGGATTGTAAGTGATGCAGGAGGTTACAGAAATAGTGAGGGTTGTAGAGGCTGCAGGAGGTTACAGAGATAGGGGGCGTTATAAAGGCTGGAGAAGGTTACCAAGATAAGGAGGGTTGTAGAAGCTGGAGGAGGTTACAGAGATAGGGAGGTTTGTAGTGGCTGGAGAAGGTCACAGATATGGGGAGGGTTGGAGGGACTAGAGGAGGTTACAGAGATAGGGAGAGTTGTAAGGGCTGGAGGAGGTTACAGAGATAGTGAGGGTTGTAAGGACTGGAGGAGGTTGCAGAGATAGGGAGTGTTGTAGAGACCAGTGGAGGTTACAGAGATAGGGAGGGTTGTAAGGACTGGAGGAGGTTGCAGAGATAGGGAGTGTTGTAGGGACCAGTGGAGGTTACAGAGATAGGGAGGGTTGTAAGGACTGGAGGAGGTTACAGAGATAGGGAGGGTTGTAAGGCTGGAGGATGTTACAGAGATATGGAGGGTTGTAAGATAGAGGAGCCTACAAGAGATAGGAAGGGATGTAGTGACTGGAGGAGGTTACAGCGATAGGGATGGTTGAAAGGGTTGGAGGAGGTTACAGAGATAGGGGGCCTTGTAAAGGCTGGAGTAGGTTACCGAGATAAGAAGGGTTGTAGAAGCTGGAGGAGGCTACAAGAGATAGGAAGCCATTTAGGGACTGGTGGAGGTGACAGAGATAGGGAGGGTTGGAAGAGCTGGAGGAGGTTACAAAAAAAGGGAGGGTTGTAGGGGCTGGAGGAGGTTACAGGGATAGGGAGTGTTCTAGGGGCTGGAGGAGCTTACAGAGATAGAGAGGGTTGTAGGGGCTGTAGGAGGTTACAGAGATAGGGAGAGTTGTAGGGGCTGGAGAAGGTTACAGAGATGGGGAGGGTTATAGGGGCTGGAGGAGGTTACAGAGATAGGGAGGTTTGTTGGGGCTTGAGGAGGTTACAGAGATAGGGATGGTTGTAAGGGCTGGAGGAGGTTACAGAGATAGGGAGGTTTGTTGGGGCTTGAGGAGGTTACAGAGATAGGGATGGTTGTAAGGGCTGGAGGAGGTTACAGAGATAGGGAGGTTTGTTGGGGCTTGAGGAGGTTACAGAGATAGGGATGGTTGTAACGGCTGGAGGAGGTTACAGAGATAGGGAGGGTTGTTGGGACTAGTGGAGGTTACAGAGACAGGGAGGGTTGTAAGGGCTGGAGGAGGTTCCAGAGATAGGGATGGTTGTAGGGGCTGGAGGAGGTTTCAGAGATAGGTGGTGTTGCAGTGGCTGGAGGAGGTTGCAGATTTGGGGAGGTTTGTAATGGTTGGCTGAGGTTACAGAAATAGTGTGTGTTGTAGGGACTGGAGGAGGTTACAGAAATAGGGAGAGTTGTAAGGCTGAAGAATGTTACAGAGGTAGGGTGGGTTGTAAGCTAGAGGAGGCTACAAGAGATAGGACGGGATGTAGGGACTGGAGGAGGTTACAGAGATAGGGAAGTATGTAGGGGCTTGAGGAGGTTACAGAAATAAGGATGGTTGTAACGGCTGGAGGAGTTTACAGAGGTAGGGAGCGTTGTAAAGGCTGGAGTACGTTACCGAGATAAGCATGGTCGTAGAAGCTGGGGGAGGCTACAAGAGGTAGGAAGCATCTAGGGACTGGTGGAGGTGACAGAGATAGGGAGAGTTGTAAGGGCTGGAGGAGGTTACAAAGAAAGGGAGCGTTGTAAGGGCTGGAGGAGGCTACTAGAGAAAAGGAGGATTGTAGGAGCTGGAGGAGGTTACAGAGTTAGGGAGGGTTTTAGTGGCTTGAGAAGGTTACAGAGATGGGGAGGTTTGGAGGGACTAGGGGAGGTTACAGAGATAGGGAGAGTTGTAAGGGCTGGAGGAGGTTACAGAGATAGGGAGGGTTGTAAGGACTGGAGGAGGTTACAAGAGATAGGGAGGGTTGTAGGGGCTGGAGGAGGTTACAGAGATAGGGAGGATTGTAGGGGCTGGAGGAGGTTGCAGAGATAGGGAAGGTTGTGGTGTCTGGAGAAGGTTACAGAGATGAGGAGGGTTGGAGGGACTAGAGGAGGTTACAGAGATAGGGAGAGTTGTAAGGACTGGAGGAGGTTTGCAGAAGTAGGGAGGGTTGAGGGGCTGGAGGAGGTTACAGAGATAGGGACGGTTGTAGGGACTAGTGGAGGTTACAGAGATATGGAGGGTTGTAAGGGCTGGAGGAGGTTGCAGAGATAAGGTGTGTTGTGAGGCTGGAGGATGTTACAGAGATAGGGAGGGTTGTAAGCTAGAGGAGGCTACAAGAGATAGGAAGGTATGTAGGGACTGGAGGAGGTTACAGAGATAGGGAGGTTTGTAGGGGCTTGAAGAGGTTACAGAGATAGGGATGGTTGTAAGGGCTGGAGGAGGTTACAAAGATAGGGAGGGTTGTAGGGGCTGGCGGAGTTTACAGAGATAGTGAGGGTTGTCGGCGCTCGAGGAGGTTACAGAGATAGGGAGGGTTGTAGGGGCTGGAGGAGGTTACAGAGATGGGAAGGGTTGTAGGGGCTGGAGGATGTTACAGAGATAGGGAGGGTTATAGGGGCTGGAGGAGGCTACAAGAGATAGGGAGGACTGTAGGAGATGCAAGAGCTTACAGAGATAGGGTTGTAAGGGCTGGAGGAGGTTACAGAGATAGGGAGGATTGTAAGTGATGCAGGAGGTTACAGAAATAGTGAGGGTTGTAGAGGCTGCAGGAGGTTACAGAGATAGGGGGCATTATAAAGGCTGGAGAAGGTTACCAAGATAAGGAGGGTTGTAGAAGCTGGAGGAGGTTACAGAGATAGGGAGGTTTGTAGTGGCTGGAGAACGTCACAGATATGGGGAGGGTTGGAGGGACTAGAGGAGGTTACAGAGATAGGGAGAGTTGTAAGGGCTGGAGGAGGTTACAGAGATAGTGAGGGTTGTAAGGACTGGAGGAGGTTGCAGAGATAGGGAGTGTTGTAGAGACCAGTGGAGGTTACAGAGATAGGGAGGGTTGTAAGGACTGGAGGAGGTTGCAGAGATAGGGAGTGTTGTAGGGACCAGTGGAGGTTACAGAGATAGGGAGGGTTGTAAGGACTGGAGGAGGTTACAGAGATAGGGAGGGTTGTAAGGCTGGAGGATGTTACAGAGATAGGGAGGGTTGTAAGATAGAGGAGCCTACAAGAGATAGGAAGGGATGTAGTGACTGGAGGAGGTTACAGCGATAGGGATGGTTGAAAGGGTTGGAGGAGGTTACAGAGATAGGGGGCGTTGTAAAGGCTGGAGTAGGTTACCGAGATAAGAAGGGTTGTAGAAGCTGGAGGAGGCTACAAGAGATAGGAAGCCATTTAGGGACTGGTGGAGGTGACAGAGATAGGGAGGGTTGTAAGAGCTGGAGGAGGTTACAAAAAAAGGGAGGGTTGTAGGGGCTGGAGGAGGTTACAGGGATAGGGAGTGTTCTAGGGGCTGGAGGAGCTTACAGAGATAGAGAGGGTTGTAGGGGCTGTAGGAGGTTACAGAGATAGGGAGAGTTGTAGGGGCTGGAGAAGGTTACAGAGATGGGGAGGGTTATAGGGGCTGGAGGAGGTTACAGAGATAGGGAGGTTTGTTGGGGCTTGAGGAGGTTACAGAGATAGGGATGGTTGTAAGGGCTGGAGGAGGTTACAGAGATAGGGAGGTTTGTTGGGGCTTGAGGAGGTTACAGAGATAGGGATGGTTGTAAGGGCTGGAGGAGGTTACAGAGATAGGGAGGTTTGTTGGGGCTTGAGGAGGTTACAGAGATAGGGATGGTTGTAACGGCTGGAGGAGGTTACAGAGATAGGGAGGGTTGTTGGGACTAGTGGAGGTTACAGAGACAGGGAGGGTTGTAAGGGCTGGAGGAGGTTCCAGAGATAGGGATGGTTGTAGGGGCTGGAGGAGGTTTCAGAGATAGGTGGTGTTGCAGTGGCTGGAGGAGGTTGCAGATTTGGGGAGGTTTGTAATGGTTGGCTGAGGTTACAGAAATAGTGTGTGTTGTAGGGACTGGAGGAGGTTACAGAAATAGGGAGAGTTGTAAGGCTGAAGAATGTTACAGAGGTAGGGTGGGTTGTAAGCTAGAGGAGGCTACAAGAGATAGGACGGGATGTAGGGACTGGAGGAGGTTACAGAGATAGGGAAGTATGTAGGGGCTTGAGGAGGTTACAGAAATAAGGATGGTTGTAACGGCTGGAGGAGTTTACAGAGGTAGGGAGCGTTGTAAAGGCTGGAGTACGTTACCGAGATAAGCATGGTCGTAGAAGCTGGGGGAGGCTACAAGAGGTAGGAAGCATCTAGGGACTGGTGGAGGTGACAGAGATAGGGAGAGTTGTAAGGGCTGGAGGAGGTTACAAAGAAAGGGAGCGTTGTAAGGGCTGGAGGAGGCTACTAGAGAAAAGGAGGATTGTAGGAGCTGGAGGAGGTTACAGAGTTAGGGAGGGTTTTAGTGGCTTGAGAAGGTTACAGAGATGGGGAGGTTTGGAGGGACTAGGGGAGGTTACAGAGATAGGGAGAGTTGTAAGGGCTGGAGGAGGTTACAGAGATAGGGAGGGTTGTAAGGACTGGAGGAGGTTACAAGAGATAGGGAGGGTTGTAGGGGCTGGAGGAGGTTACAGACATAGGGAGGATTGTAGGGACTAGTGGAGGTTACAGAGACAGGGAGGGTTGTAAGGGCTGGAGGAGGTTCCAGAGATAGGGATGGTTGTAGGGGCTGGGTGAGGTTTCAGAGATAGGGGGTGTTGCAGTGGCTGGAGGAGGTTGCAGATTTGGGGAGCTTTGTAAGGGTTGGCGGAGGTTACTGAGATAGTGAGTGTTGTAGGGACTGGAGGATGTTACAGAGATAGGGAGGATTGTAAGTGATGGAGGAGGTTACAGAAATAGGGAGGGTGTAATGAGCTGGAGGAGGTTACAGAGATAGGGAGGGTTGTAGTGGCTGGAGGATGTTACAGAGCTAGGGATGCATGTAGGGACTGGTGGAGGTGACAGAGATAGGGAGGGTTGTAAGGGCTGGAGGAGGTTACAAAGAAAGGGAGCGTTGTAAGGGCTGGAGGAGGCTACTAGAGAAAAGGAGGATTGCAGGGGCTGGAGGAGGTTACAGAGATAGGGAGGGTTGTAGTGGCTTGAGAATGTTACAGAGATGGGGAGGTTTGGAGGGACTAGGGGAGGTAACAGAGATAGGGAGAGTTGTAAGGGCTGGAGGAGGTTACAGAGATAGGGAGGGTTGTAAGGACTGGAGGAGGTTACAAGAGATAGGGAGGGTTGTAGGGGCTGGAGGAGGTTACAGAGATAGGGAGGATTGTAGGGACTAGTGGAGGTTACAGAGACAGGGAGGGTTGTAAGGGCTGGAGGAGGTTCCAGAGATAGGGATGGTTGTAGGGGCTGGGTGAGTTTTCAGAGATAGTTGGTGTTGCAGTGGCTGGAGGAGGTTGCAGATTTAGGGAGTTTTGTAAGGGTTGGCGGAGGTTACTGAGATAGTGAGTGTTGTAGGGACTGGAGGATGTTACAGAGATAGGGAGGATTGTAAGTGATGGAGGAGGTTACAGAAATAGGGAGGGCTGTATTGGCTGAAGGAGGTTACAGAGATAGGGAGAGTTGTATGGGCTGGAGGAGGTTACAGAGATAGGGAGGGTTGTAGTGGCTGGAGGATATTACAGAGCTAGGGAGGCTTGTAGGGACTAGTGGAGGTTACAGAGATAGGGAGGGTTGTCAGGCTGGAGGATGTTACAGAGATAGGGAGGTTTATAGGGCCTGGAGGCGGTTACAAAGATAGTGAGGGTTGTAGGGGCTGGAGGACGTTACAGAGATAGGGAGGGTTGTGGTGACTGGAGAAGGCTACAGCGATGGGGAGGGTTGGAGGGACTAGAGGAGGTTACAGAGATAGGGATAGTTGTCAGGGCTGGAGGAGGTTACAGAGATAGGGAGGGTTGTAAGGACTGGAGGAGGTTGCATAGATAGGGTGGGTTGTAGGGGCTGGAGGAGGTTACAGAGATAGGGAGGGTTGTCGGGACTAGTGGAGGTTACAGAGATAGGGAGGGTTGTAAGGGCTGGAGGAGGTTACAGAGATAGGGAGGGTTGTGAGGCTGGAGGATGTTACAGAGATAGGGAGGGTTGTAAGCTAGAGGAGGCTACAAGAGAAAGGAAGGGATGTAGGGACTGGTGGAGGTGACATTGATAGGGAGGGTTGTAAGGGCTGGAGGAGGTTACAAAGAAAGGGAGGGTTGTAAGGGCTGGAGGAGGCTGCTAGAGAAAAGGAGGATTGTAGGGACTGGAGGAGGTGACAGAGATAGGGAGGTTTGTTGGTGCTTGAGGAGCTTACAGAGATAAGGATGGTTGAAAGGGCTGGAGGAGTTTACAGAGATAGGGAGGGTTGTAAGGACTGAAGGAGGTTGCCGAGATAGGGATGGTTGTAGGGACTGGTGGAGGTTACAGAGATAGGGATGGTTGTAGGGGCTGGAGGAGGTTACAGAGATAGGGAGAGTTGTAAGGGCTGGAGGAGATTACAGAGATAGGGAGGGTTGTAAGGACTGAAGGAGCTTGCAGAGATAGGGATTGTTGTAGGGACTAGTGGAGGTTACAGAGATAGGGAGGGTTGTAGGGGCTGGAGGAGGTTACAGAGATAGGGAGGTTTGTAAGGGCTGGAGGAGGTTACAGAGATAGGGAGGTTTGTAAGGGCTGGAGGAGGTTACAGAGATAGGGAGGGTTGTAGGGACTGGAGGAGGTTACAGCGATAGGGAGGGTTGTAGGGGCTGGAGGAGGTTACAGAGATAGGGAGGGTTGTCGGGCCTGGAGGAGGCTACAGAGATAGGGAGGGTTGTAACGGCTGGAGGAGGTTACAGCGATAGGGAGGGTTGTAGGGGCTGGAGGAGGTTACAGAGATAGGGAGGGTTGTAGGGCCTGGAGGAGGTTACAGAGAGAGGGATGGTTGTAACGGCTGGAGGAGGTTACAGAGATAGGGGGTGTTGTAGGGGCTGGAGGGGGTTGCAGATTTGGGGAAGTTTGTAAGGGTTGGCTGAGGTTACAGAAATAGTGAGTGTTGTAGGGACTGGAGGAGGTTACAGAAATAGGGAGAGTTGTAAGGCTGAAGAATGTTACAGAGGTAGGGTGGGTTGTAAGCTAGAGGAGGCTACAAGAGATAGGACGGGATGTAGGGACTGGAGGAGGTTACAGAGATAGGGAGGGTTGTGAGGCTGGAGGATGTTACAGAGATAGGGAGGGTTGTAAGCTAGAGGAGGCTACAAGAGAAAGGAAGGGATGTAGGGACTGGTGGAGGTGACATTGATAGGGAGGGTTGTAAGGGCTGGAGGAGGTTACAAAGAAAGGGAGGGTTGTAAGGGCTGGAGGAGGCTGCTAGAGAAAAGGAGGATTGTAGGGACTGGAGGAGGTGACAGAGATAGGGAGGTTTGTTGGTGCTTGAGGAGCTTACAGAGATAAGGATGGTTGAAAGGGCTGGAGGAGTTTACAGAGATAGGGAGGGTTGTAAGGACTGAAGGAGGTTGCTGAGATAGGGATGGTTGTAGGGACTGGTGGAGGTTACAGAGATAGGGAGGGTTGTAGGGGCTGGAGGAGGTTACAGAGATAGGGAGAGTTGTAAGGGCTGGAGGAGATTACAGAGATAGGGAGGGTTGTAAGGACTGAAGGAGGTTGCAGAGATAGGGATTGTTGTAGGGACTAGTGGAGGTTACAGAGATAGGGAAGGTTGTAGGGGCTGGAGGAGGTTACAGAGATAGGGAGGTTTGTAAGGGCTGGAGGAGGTTACAGAGATAGGGAGGTTTGTAAGGGCTGGAGGAGGTTACAGAGATAGGGAGGGTTGTAGGGACTGGAGGAGGTTACAGCGATAGGGAGGGTTGTAGGGGCTGGAGGAGGTTACAGAGATAGGGAGGGTTGTAGGGGCTGAAGGAGTTTAGAGATATAGGGAGGGTTGTAGGGGCTGCAGGAGGTTACAGAGATAGGGAGGGTTGTAGGGGCTGGAGGAGGCTACAAGAGATAGGAATGGATGTAGGGAGTAGTGGAGGTTACAGAGATAGGGAGGGTTATAAGTGCTGGAGGAGGTTACAACGGTAAATTGGATTGTGACGGCTGGAAGTGGTTACAAAGATAGGGAGGGTAGTAGGGGCTGGAGGAGGTTACAGAGATAGCGAGGGTTGTAGGGGCTGCAGGAGGTTACAGAGAAAGGGAGGGTTGTGGGGGTTGGAAGAGCTTACAGAGATAGGGAGGGTTGTAGGGGCTGGAGGAGGTTACAGAGATAGGGAGGGTTTAGGGGCTGGAAGAGGTTACAGAGATAGGGAGGGTTGTAGGGGCTGGAGGAGGTTACAGAGATAAGGAGGGTTGTAGGGGCTGGAGGAAGTTACAGAGATAGGGAGTGTTGTAAGGGCTGGAAGAGGTTACAGTGATATGGAGGGTTGTAAGTGCTGGAGGAGTTTACATAGATAGGGAGGGTTGAAGGGGCTGGAGGAGGTTGCCGAGATAGGGAGAGTTGTAGGGGCTGGAGGAGGTTACAGAGATAGGGAGGGTTGTAGGGGCTAGAGGAGGTTACAGAGATAGGGAAAATTATAGGAGTTGGAGGAGGTTAGGGAGATAGAGAGTGTTGTAGGGGCTGGAGGAGGTTACAGAGATAGGGAGGGTTGTAATGGCTGGAGGAGGTTATAGATATAGGGAGGGGTGTAGGGGCTGGAGGAGGCTACAAGAGATAGGAATGGATGTAGGGAGTAGTGGAGGTTACAGAGATAGGGAGGGTTGTAAGTGCTGGAGGAGGTTACAACGGTAGATTGGATTGTGAGTGCTGGATGAGGTTACAAAGATAGGGAGGGTAGTAGGGGCTGGAGGAGGTTACAGAGATAGGGATGGTTGTAGGGGCTGCAGGAGGTTACAGAGAAAAGGAGGGTTGTAGGGGCTGGAAGAGCTTACAGAGATAGGGAGGGTTGTAGGGTCTGGAGGAGGTTACAGAGATAAGGAGGGTTGTAGGGGCTGGAGGAGGTTACAGAGATAGGGAGGGTCGTTGGGACTAGTGGAGCTGACAGAGATAGGGAGGGTTGTAAGGGCAAGAGGAGGTTACAGAGATAGGGAGGGATGTAGGGACTAGTGGAGATTACAGAGATAGGTAGGGTTTTAAGGCCTGGATGAGGTTACAGAGATAGAGAGTGTTGTAGGGGCTGGAGGAGGTTACAGATATAGGGAGGGTGGTAAGTGCTGGAGGAGGTTACAGAGATAGGGAGGGTTGTCAGGGCTGGAGGAGTTTACAGGGATTGGGAGGGGTTTAGGGGCTGAATGAGGTTACAGAGATAGGGAGGGTTGTAGGAGCTGAAAGAGGTTACAGAGATAAGGAGGGTTCTAGGGGCTGGAGGAGATTACAGAGATAGGGAGGGTTGTAGGGGCTGGAGGAGGTTACAGAGATAGAGAGGGTTGTAGGAGCTGGAGGAGGTTACAGAGATAGGGAGGGTTGTAGAGGCTGGAGGATGTTACAGAGATAGGGAGGGTTGTAGAGGCTGGAGGAGGTTACAGAGTTAGGGAGGGTCATAGGGACTAGTGGAGGTGACAGAGATAGGGAGTGTTGTATGGGCTGGAGGAGGTTACAGAGATAGGGAGGGATGTAAGGGCTGGAGGAGGTTACAGAGTTAGGGAGGGTTGTAGGGGCTGGAGGAGGTTACAGTGATAGGGAAGATTGTAGGGGCTGGAGGAGGCTAGAAGAGATAGGGAGGCTTGTAAGGGCTGCAAGAGGTTAAAGAGATAGGGTTTTAAGGGCTGGAGGATGTTACAGAGATAGGGAGGGTTGTAGGGTCTGGTAGAGGTTATAGATATAGGGAGGGTTGTAGGGACTGGAGGAGGTTACAGAGATAGGGAGGGTTGTAGGGGCTGGAGGAGTTTAGAGATATAGGGAGGGTTGTAGGGGCTGCAGGAGGTTGCAGAGATAGGGAGGGTTGTAGGGACTGGAGGAGGTTA
Source organism: Carcharodon carcharias (assembly GCF_017639515.1). Classification (NCBI taxonomy): domain Eukaryota; kingdom Metazoa; phylum Chordata; class Chondrichthyes; order Lamniformes; family Lamnidae; genus Carcharodon; species Carcharodon carcharias. The sequence continues at coordinate 117,838 of NC_054495.1, forward strand.
CAGAGATAGGGAGGGTTGTAATGGCTGGAGGAGGTTATAGATATAGGGAGGGTTGTAGGGGCTGGAGGAGGCTACAAGAGATAGGAATGGATGTAGGGAGTAGTGGAGGTTACAGAGCTAGGATAGGTAGATTGGATTGTGAGGGCTGGAATACGTAACAAAGATAGGGAGGGTAGTAGGGGCTGGAGGAGGTTACAGAGATAGGGATGGTTGTAGGGGCTGCAGGAGGTTACAGAGAAAGGGAGGGTTGTAGGGGCTGGAAGAGCTTACAGAGATAGGGAAGGTTGTAGGGGCTGGAGGAGGTTACTGAGAAAGGGAGGGTTGTGGGGGTTGGAGGAGTTTAGAGAGATAAGGAGGGTTGTAGGGGCTGGAGGAGTTTACAGAGATAGGGAGGGTTTTAGGGGCTGGAAGAGGTTACAGAGATAGGGAGGGTTGTAGGGGCTGGAGGAGGTTACAGAGATAAGGAGGGTTGTAGGGGCTGGAGGAGGTTACAGAGATAGGGAGGGTTGTAAGGGCTGGAAGAGGTTGCAGTGATATGGAGGGTTGTAAGTGCTGGAGGAGGTTACATAGATAGGGAGGGTTGAAGGGGCTGGAGGAGGTTGCCAAGATAGGGACAGTTGTAGGGGCTGGAGGAGGTTACAGAGATAGGGAGGGTTGTCGGGGCTAGAGGAATTTACAGAGATAGGGAAAATTATAGGGGTTGGAGGAGGTTAGGGAGATAGAGAGGGTTGTAGGGGCTGGAGGAGGTTACAGAGATAGGGAGGGTGGTAAGTGCTGGAGGAGGTTACGGAAATAGGGAGGGTTGTCGGGGCTGGAGGAGGTTACAGGGATTGGGAGGGGTTTAGGGGCTGAATGAGGTTACAGAGATAGGTAGGGTTGTAGGAGCTGAAAGAGGTTACAGAGATAAGGAGTGTTCTAGGGGCTGGAGGAGATTACAGAGATAGGGAGGGTTGTAGGGGCTGGAGGAGGTTACAGAGATAGGGAGGGTTGTAGGAGCTGGAGGAGGTTACAGAGATAGGGAGGGTTGTAGAGGCTGGAGGAGGTTACAGAGATAGGGAGGGTGGTAGGGACCAGTGGAGGTTACAGAGATAGGTAGTGTTGTAAGGGCTGGATGAGGTTACAGAGATAGAGAGGGTTGTTAGGGCTGGAGGAGGTCACAAAGATAGGGAGCGTTGTAATGGCTGGAGGAAGTTACAGAGATAGGGAGGATTGTAGGGGCTGGAGGAGGCTAGAAGAGATAGGGAGGGTTGTAAAGGCTGCAAGAGGTTAAATAGATAGGGTTTTAAGGGCTGGAGGACGTTACAGAGATAGGGAGGGTTGGAGGGGCTGGAGGAGGTTACAGAGATAGGGAGGGTTGTAGGGGCTGGAGGAGTTTAGAGATATAGGGAGGGTTGTAGGGGCTGCAGGAGGTTACAGAGATAGCGAAGGTTGTAGGGACTGGAGGAGGTTACAGAGATAGGGAGGGTTGTAATGGCTGAAGGAGGTTATAGATATAGGGAGGGTTGTAGGGGCTGGAGGGGGCTACAAGAGATAGGAATGGAAGTAGGGAGTAGTGGATGTTACAGAGATAGGGAGGGTTGTAAGTGCTGGAGGAGGTTACAACGGTAGATTGGATTGTGAGGGCTGGAAGAGGTTACAAAGAAAGGGAGGGTAGTAGGGGCTGGAGGAGGTTACAGAGATAGGGATGGTTGTAGGGGCTGCAGGAGGTTGCAGAGAAAGGGAGGATTGTAGGGGCTGGAAGAGCTTACAGAGATAGAGAGGGTTGTAGGGGCTGGAGGAGGTTACAGAGATAGGGAGGGTTGTAGGGGATGGAGGAGTTTACATAGATAGGGAGGGTTGTCAGTGCTGGAGAACGTTAAAGAGATAAGGAGGGTTGTAACTTCTGGAGGACATTACAGAAATAGGTAGGGTTGTAGGGTCTGGAGGAGTTTACAGAGATAGGGAGGTTGTAGGGGCTGGAGGAGGTTACAGAGATAGGGAGGTTTGTAGGGGCTGGGGGAGGTTACAGAGATAGGGAGGGATGTACGGGCTGGAGATGGTCACAGAGATGGGGAGGGTTGGAGGGACTAGAGGAGGTTACAGAGATAGGGAGATTTGTAAGGGCTGGAGGAGGTTACAGAGATAGGGAGGGTTGTAGGGACTAGTGGGGGTGACAAAGATAGCGATGGTTGTAGGGGCTGGAGGAGTTTACAGCCTTAGGGAGGTTTGTAAGTGCTGGAGGAGGTTACAGAGATAGGGAGGGTTGTAGGGGCTGGAGGAGTTTACAGAAATAGGGAGGGTTGTAGGGGCTGGAGGAGGTTACAGAGAAAGGGAGTGTTGTAGGGGCCGGAGGAGTTTACAGAGATAGGGAGCATTGTAAGGGCTGGAGGAGGTTACAGAGATAGGGAGGGTTGTAGGGGCTGGAGGAGGTTACAGAGATAGGGAGCATTGTAAGGGCTGCAGGAGGTTACAGAGATAGGGAGCATTGTAAGGGCTGGAGGAGGTTACAGAGATAGGCAGGGTTGTAGGGGCTGGAGGAGGTTACAGAGTTAGGGAGCATTGTAAGGGCTGGAGGAGGTTACAGAGATAGGGTGCATTGTAAAGACTGGTGGAGGTTACAGAGATAGGGAGGGTTGTAGGCGCTGTAGGGGATTCCAGAGATAGGAAGAGTTGCGGAGGCTGGAGGAGGTTACAGAGATAGGGAAGGCTGTAGGCGCTGGAGGAGTTTACAGAGATAGGGAGGTTTGTAGGGTTTGGAGGTGGTAACAGAGATAGCGAGGGTTGTAGGGGCTGGAGGAGGCTACAAGAGATAGGTTTGTAAGGGCTGGAGGAGGTTACAGAGATAGGGAGGGTTGTAGGGGCTGGAGGAGGTTACAGAAATAGGGAGCATTGTAAGGGCTGCAGGAGGTTACAGAGATAGGGAGCATTGTAAGGGCTGGAGGAGGTTACAGAGATAGGCAGGGTTGTAGGGGCTGGAGGAGGTTACAGAGTTAGGGAGCATTGTAAGGGCTGGAGGAGGTTACAGAGATAGGGAGCATTGTAAAGACTGGTGGAGGTTACAGAGATAGGGAGGGTTGTAGGCGCTGTAGGGGATTCCAGAGATAGGAAGAGTTGCGGAGGCTGGAGGAGGTTACAGAGATAGGGAAGGCTGTAGGCGCTGGAGGAGTTTACAGAGATAGGGAGGTTTGTAGGGTTTGGAGGTGGTAACAGAGATAGCGAGGGTTGTAGGGGCTGGAGGAGGCTACAAGAGATAGGGAGGGTTGTAAGGGCTGGAAGAGCTTACAGAGATAGGTTTGTAAGGGCTGGAGGAGGTTACAGAGATAGGGAGGGTTGTAAAGGATTTTGGAGGTTACAGAGGTAGGGACGGTTGTAGGGGCTGGAGGAGGATACAGAGATAATGAGTGTTGTAGGAACTGGAGGAGGTTGCAGAGATAGCGAGGGTTGTAGGGGCTGGAGGAGGTGACAGAGATCGGGAGTGTTGTAGGGCCTGGAGGGGGTGACAGAGATAGAGAGGGTTGTAGGTTCTCGAGGAGGTTACAGAGATTGGGAGGGTTGTAGGGGCTGGCGGTGGTTACAGAGATAGGTAGGGTTGTCGGGGCTGTAGGAGGTTACAGAGATAAGGAGGGTTGTAAGTGCTGGAGGAGGTTACAGAGATAAGGAGGGTTGTAGGGGCTGGAGGAGTTTATAGAGATAGGGAGGATTGTAGGGGCTGGAGGAGGTTACAGTGATAGGGAGGTTTTTAGGGGCTGGAGGAAGTTACAGAGATAGGGAGGGTTGTAGGGAATGGAGGGTGTTACAGAGAATGGGAGGGTTTTATGGGCTGGTGGAGGTTACAGAGAGAGGGAGGGTTTTAGGGGCTGCAGGAGGTTACAGAGATAGGTAGGGTTGTAGGGACTAGTGGGGGTTACAAAGATAGGGAGGGTTGTAGGGCTGGAGGAGGTTACAGAGAAAGGGAGCTTTTTAAGGCAGGAGGAGGTTAAAGAGATAGGGAGGGTTGTAAGTGCTGGAGGAGGTTACAGAGATAGGGAGGGTTGTAGGGACTAGTGGAGGTTACAGAGATAGGGAGCATTGTAAGGGCTGGAGGAGGTTACAGAGATAGGGAGGTTATAAGGAGTGCAGAAGGTTACAGATATAGTGAGTGTTGTTGGAACTGGAGGAGGTTGCAGAGATAGCGAGTGTTGTAGGGGCTGGAGGAGGTGACAGAGATAGGGAATGTTGTAGGAGATGGAAGAGGTGACAGAGATAGGGAGGGTTGTAGGGATTGGAGGAGGTTACAGAGATAGAGAGGGATGTAGGGGCTCGAGGAGGTTACAGAGATTGGGAGGGTTTTAGTGGCTGGAGGAGGTTACAGAGATAGGGATGGTTGTAGGGGCTGTTGGGGGTTACAGAGATAGGGAGGGTTGTAGGGGCTGGAGAAGGTTACAGAGATGGGGAGGGTTAGAGGGACTAGAGCCGGTTACAGAGATAGGTAGAGTTGTAAGGGCTGGAGGATTTACAGAGATAGGGAGATTTGCTTACTAGAGGAGGCTACAAGAGATAGGAAGGGATGTAGGGGCTGTAGGAGGTTACAGAGATAGGGAGGGTTGTAAGACCGGGAGGAATTTACAGAGATAAGGAGGGGTGTAAGGTCTGGAGGAGGTTACAGAGAAAGGGACAGTTGTAGGAACAGGAGGTGGTTACAGAGATAGATAGGGTTACAGGGACTGGTGGAGTTTACAGAGATAGTGAGTTTTGTAACTCCTGGAGGAGGTTACAGAAATAGGGAGGGTTGTAAGGGCTGGAGGGGGTTACAGAGATAGGGAGAGTTGTAGGGGCTGGAGGAGGTTACAGAGATAGGGACGGTTGTAGGGGCTGGAGGTGTTTACAGAGATAGGGAGGGTTGTAAGGGCTGGAGGAGGTTACAGAGATAGGGAAGGTTGTAGGGGCTGGAGGTGATTACAGAGATTGGGAGGGTTGTAGGGTCTGAAGGAGGCTACAAGAGATAGGGAGGGTTGTAAGGGCTGGAAGAGTTTACAGAGATAGTTTTGTCAGGGTTGGATGAGGTTACGATGATAGTGAGTGTTGTAAGGGCTTGAGGTGTTTAAAGAGATAGGGACGGTTGTAGGGGCTGGAGGAGGCTACAAGAGATAGGGAGGGTTGTAAGGGCTGGAAGAGTTGACAGAGATAGGTTTGTCAGGGTTGGATGAGGTTATGATGATAGTGAGTGTTGTAAGGGCTTGAGGAGTTTAAAGAGATAGGGACGGTTGTAGGGGCTGGAGGAGGCTACAAGAGATAGGGAGGGTTGTAAGGGCTGGAAGAGTTGACAGAGATAGGTTTGTCAGGGTTGGATGAGGTTATGATGATAGTGAGTGTTGTAAGGGCTTGAGGAGTTTAAAGAGATAGGGACGGTTGTAGGGGCTGGAGGAGGTTACAGAAATAGGGAGGGTTGTAAGGACTGTAGATGGTAATAGAGATAGTGAGTGTTGTAGGAACTGGAGGAGCTTACAGAGATAGGGACGGTTGTAGGGGCTGGAGGAGGTTACAGAAATAGGGAGGGTTGTAAGGACTGTAGATGGTAATAGAGATAGTGAGTGTTGTAGGAACTGGAGGAGCTTAAAAGATAGGGAGGGTTGTAGGAGCGGGAGGAGCTGACAGAGGTAGGGAGTGTTGTAGGAGCTGGAGGAGGTGACAGAGATAGGGAGTGTTGTAGGGGCTGGAGGAGGTGGCAGAGATAGGGAAGATTGTAGGGGCTGGAGGAGGTTACAGAGATAGGGAGGGATGTAGGGGCTGGAGGAGGTAACAGAGATTGGGAGGTTGTAGGGGCTGGAGGAGGTTACAGAGATAGGGAGGGTGGTAGGGGCTGGAGGAGGTTACAGAGATAGGGAGGGTTGTGGTGTCTGGAGAAGGTTACAGAGATGGGGAGGGTTGGAGGGACTAAAGGAGGTTACAGAGATAGGGAGAGTTGTAAGGGCTGGAGGAGGTTACAAAGATAGGGAGGGTTGTAAGGACTGGAGGAGGTTTGCAGTGGTAGGGAGGGTTGAGGGGCTGGAGGAGGTTACAGAGATAGGGAGGGTTGTAGGGACTAGTGGAGGTTACAGAGATATGGAGGGTTGTAAGGGCTGGAGGAGGTTGCAGAGATAAGGTGTGTTGTGAGGCTGGAGGATGTTACAGAGATAGGGAGGGTTGTAAGCTAGAGGAGGCTACAAGAGATAGGAAGGTATGTAGGGACTGGAGGAGGTTACAGAGATAGGGAGGTTTGTAGGGGCTTGAAGAGGTTACAGAGATAGGGATGGTTGTAAGGGCTGGAGGAGGTTACAAAGATAGGGAGGGTTGTAGGGGCTGGAGGAGGTGACAGAGATAGGGAGTGTTGTAGGGGCTGGAGGAGGTGGCAGAGATAGGGAAGATTGTAGGGGCTGGAGGAGGTTACAGAGATAGGGAGGGATGTAGGGGCTGGAGGAGGTTACAGAGATTAGGAGATTGTAGGGGCTGGAGGAGGTTACAGAGATAGGGAGGGTTGTGGTGTCTGGAGAAGGTTACAGATATGGGGAGGGTTGGAGGGACTAGAGGAGGTTACAGAGATAGGGAGAGTTGTAAGGGCTGGAGGAGGTTACAAAGATAGGGAGGGTTGTAAGGACTGGAGGAGGTTTGCAGAGGTAGGGAGGGTTGAGGGGCTGTAGGAGGTTACAGAGATAGGGAGGGTTGTAGGGACTAGTGGAGGTTACAGAGATATGGAGGGTTGTAAGGGCTGGAGGAGGTTGCAGAGATAAGGTGTGTTGTGAGGCTGGAGGATGTTACAGAGATAGGGAGGGTTGTAAGCTAGAGGAGGCTACAAGAGATAGGAAGGTATGTAGGGACTGGAGGAGGTTACAGAGATAGGGAGGTTTGTAGGGGCTTGAAGAGGTTACAGAGATAGGGATGGTTGTAAGGGCTGGAGGAGGTTACAAAGATAGGGAGGGTTGTAGGGGCTGGCGGAGTTTACAGAGATAGTGAGGGTTGTCGGCGCTCGAGGAGGTTACAGAGATAGGGAGGGTTGTAGGGGCTGGAGGAGGTTACAGAGATGGGAAGGGTTGTAGGGGCTGGAGGATGTTACAGAGATAGGGAGGGTTATAGGGGCTGGAGGAGGCTACAAGAGATAGGGAGGACTGTAGGGGATGCAAGAGCTTACAGAGATAGGGTTGTAAGGGCTGGAGGAGGTTACAGAGATAGGGAGGGTTGTAGGGGCTGGATGAGGTTGCAGATTTAGGGAGCTTTGTAATTGTTGGCGGAGGTTACAGAGATAGTGAGTGTTGTTGGAACTGGAGGATGTTACAGAGATAGGGAGGATTGTAAGTGATGCAGGAGGTTACAGAAATAGTGAGGGTTGTAGAGGCTGGAGGAGGTTACAGAGATAGGGGGCGTTATAAAGGCTGGAGAAGGTTACCGAGATAAGGAGGGTTGTAGAAGCTGGAGGAGGTTACAGAGATAGGGAGCTTTGTAGTGGCTGGAGAAGGTTACAGATATGGGGAGGGTTGGAGGGACTAGAGGAGGTTACAGAGATAGGGAGAGTTGTAAGGGCTGGAGGAGGTTACAGAGATAGTGAGGGTTGTAAGGACTGGAGGAGTTTGCAGAGATAGGGAGTGTTGTAGGGACCAGTGGAGGTTACAGAGATAGGGAGGGTTGTAAGGGCTGGAGGAGGTTACAGAGATAGGGAGGGTTGTAAGGCTGTAGGATATTACAGAGATAGGGAGGGTTGTAAGATAGAGGAGCCTACAAGAGATAGGAAGGGATGTAGTGACTGGAGGAGGTTACAGCGATAGGGAGGTTTGTTGGGGCTTGAGGAGGTTACAGAGATAGGGATGGTTGAAAGGGCTGGAGGAGTTTACAGAGATAGGGGGCGTTGTAAAGGCTGGAGTAGGTTACCGAGATAAGAAGGGTTGTAGAAGCTGGAGGAGGCTACAAGAGATAGGAAGCCATGTAGGGACTAGTGGAGGTGACAGAGATAGGGAGGGTTGTAAGGGCTGGAGGAGGTTACAAAGAAAGGGAGCGTTGTAAGGGCTGGAGGAGGCTACTAGAGAAAAGGAGGATTGTAGGGGCTGGAGGAGGTTACAAGAGATAGGGAGGGTTGTAGGGGCTTGAGAAGGTTACAGAGATGGGGAGGTTTGGAGGGACTAGGGGAGGTTACAGAGATAGGGAGAGTTGTAAGGGCTGGAGGAGGTTACAGAGATAGGGAGGGTTGTAAGGACTGGAGGAGGTTACAAGAGATAGGGAGGGTTGTAGGGGCTGGAGGAGGTTACAGAGATAGGGAGGATTGTAGGGACTAGTGGAGGTTACAGAGACAGGGAGGGTTGTAAGGGCTGGAGGAGTTTCCAGAGATCGGGATGGTTGTAGGGGCTGGGTGAGGTTTCAGAGATAGTTGGTGTTGCAGTGGCTGGAGGAGGTTGCAGATTTGGGGAGCTTTGTAAGGGTTGGCGGAGGTTACTGAGATAGTGAGTGTTGTAGGGACTGGAGGATGTTACAGAGATAGGGAGGATTGTAAGTGATGGAGGAGGTTACAGAAATAGGGAGGGCTGTATGGGCTGAAGGAGGTTACAGAGATAGGGAGAGTTGTATGGGCTGGAGGAGGTTACAGAGATAGGGAGGGTTGTAGTGGCTGGAGGATGTTACAGAGCTAGGGAGGCTTGTAGGGACTAGTGGAGGTTACAGAGATAAGGGAGGGTTGTCAGGCTGGAGGATGTTACAGAGATAGGGAGGTTTGTAGGGCCTGGAGGCGGTTATAAAGATAGTGTGGGTTGTAGGGGCTGGAGGACGTTACAGAGATAGGGAGGGTTGTGGTGACTGGAGAAGGTTACAGAGATGGGGAGGGTTGGAGGGACTAGAGGAGGTTACAGAGATAGGGAGAGTTGTCAGGGCTGGAGGAGGTTACAGAGATGGGGAGGTTTGTTGGTGCTTGAGGAGCTTACAGAGATAAGGATGGTTGAAAGGGCTGGAGGAGTTTACAGAGATAGGGAGAGTTGTAAGGGCTGGAGGAGATTACAGAGATAGGGCGGGTTGTAAGGACTGAAGGAGGTTGCAGAGATAGGGATTGTTGTAGGGACTAGTGGAGGTTACAGAGGTAGGGAGGTTTTTAAGGGCTGGAGGAGGTTACAGAGATAGGGAGGGTTGTAAGGCTGGAGTATGTTACAGAGATAGAGGGGGTTGTAAGATACAGAAGCCTACAAGAGATAGGAAGGGATGTGGGGACTGGAGGAGGTTACAGAGATAGGGAGGTTTGTTGGGGCTTGAGGAGGTTACAGAGATAGGGATGGTTGTAACGGCTGGAGGAGGTTACAGAGATAGGGATGGTTGTAACGGCTGGAGGAGGTTACAGAGATAGGGATGGTTGTAACGGCTGGAGGAGGTTACAGAGATAGGGAGGTTTGTTGGGGCTTGAGGAGGTTACAGAGATAGGGATGGTTGTAACGGCTGGAGGAGGTTACAGAGATAGGGAGGGTTGTAGGGGCTGGAGGAGGTTACAGAGATAGGGAGGTTTGTTGGGGCTTGAGGAGGTTACAGAGATAGGGAGGGTTGTAGGGGCTGGAGGAGGGTACAGAGATAGGGAGGGTTGTAGGGGCTGGAGGAGGTTACAGAGATAGGGAGGGTTGTAGGGGCTGGAGGAGGTTACAGAGATAGGGAGGTTTGTTGGGGCTTGAGGAGGTTACAGAGATAGGGAGGGTTGTAGGGGCTGGAGGAGGTTACAGAGATAGGGAGGGTTGTAGGGGCTGGAGGAGGTTACAGAGATAGGGAGGGTTGTAGGAGCTGGAGGAGGTTACAGAGATAGGGACGGTTGTAGGGGCTGGAGGAGGTTACAGAGATAGGGAGGGTTGTAGGAGCTGGAGGAGGTTACAGAGATAGGGAGGGTTGTAGGGCCTGGAGGAGGTTACAGAGATAGGGGGTGTTGTACGGGCTGGAGGGGGTTGCAGATTTAGGGAGGTTTGTAAGGGTTGGTTGAGGTTACAGAAATAGTGAGTGTTGTAGGGACTGGAGGAGGTTACTGAAATAGGGAGAGTTGTAAGGCTGAAGAATGTTACAGAGGTAGGGTGGGTTGTAAGCTAGAGGAGGCTACAAGAGATAGGACGGGATGTAGGGACTGGAGGAGGTTACAGAGATAGGGAAGTATGTAGGGGCTTGAGGAGGTTACAGAGATAGGGATGGTTGTAACGGCTGGAGGAGTTTACAGAGACAGGGGGCGTTGTAAAGGCTGGAGTACGTTACCGAGATTAGCATGTTCGTAGAAGCTGGGGGAAGCTACAAGAGGTAGGAAGCATGTAGGGACTGGTGGAGGTGACAGAGATAGGGAAGGTTGTAAGGGCTGGAGGAGGTTACAAAGAAAGGGAGCGTTGTAAGGGCTGGAGGAGGCTACTAGAGAAAAGGAGGATTGTAGGAGCTGGAGGAGGTTACAGAGTTAGGGAGGGTTGTAGTGGCTTGAGAAGGTTACAGAGATGGGGAGGTTTGGAGGGACTAGGGGAGGTTACAGAGATAGGGAGAGTTGTAAGGGCTGGAGGAGGTTACAGAGATAGGGAGGGTTGTAAGGACTGGAGGAGGTTACAAGAGATAGGGAGGGTTGTAGGGGCTGGAGGAGGTTACAGAGATAGGAAGGATTGTAGGGACTAGTGGAGGTTACAGAGACAGGGAGGGTTGTAAGGGCTGGAGGAGGTTCCAGAGATAGGGATGGTTGTAGGGACTGGGTGAGGTTTCAGAGATAGGGGGTGTTGCAGTGGCTGGAGGAGGTTGCAGATTTGGGGAGCTATGTAAGGGTTGGCGGGGGTTACTGAGATATTGAGTGTTGTAGGGACTGGAGGATGTTACAGAGATAGGGAGGATTGGAAGTGATGGAGGAGGTTACAGAAATAGGGAGGGCTGTATTGGCTGAAGGAGGTTACAGAGATAGGGAGAGTTGTATGGGCTGGAGGAGGTTACAGAGATAGGGAGGGTTGTAGTGGCTGGAGGATGTTACAGAGCTAGGGAGGCTTGTAGGGACTAGTGGATGTTACAGAGATAGGAAGGGTTGTCAGGCTGGAGGATGTTACAGAGATAGCGAGGTTTGTAGGGCCTGGAGGAGGTTACAAAGATAGTAAGGTTTGTAGGGGCTGGAGGACGTTACAGAGATAGGGAGGGTTGTGGTGACTGGAGAAGGTTACAGAGATGGGGAGGGTTGGAGGGACTAGAGGAGGTTACAGAGATAGGGAGAGTTGTCAGGGCTGGAGGAGTTTACAGAGATAGGGAGGTTTGTAGGGCCTGGAGGAGGATACAAAGATAGGGAGGGTTGTGAGGGCTGGAGGTGGTTACAAAGAAAGGGAGGGTTGTAAAGGCTGGAGGAGGTTAAAAAGATAGGGAGGGTTGTAAGGGCTGGAGGACGTTACAGAGATAGGGAGGGTTGTGGTGACTGGAGAAGGTTACAGAGATGGGGAGGGTTGGAGGGACTAGAGGAGGTTATAGACATAGGGAGAGTTGTAAGGGCTGGAGGAGGTTACAGAGATAGGGATGGTTTTAAGGACTGGAGGAGGTTGCATAGATAGGATGGGTTGTAGGGGCTGGAGGAGGTTACAGATATAGGGAGGGTTGTCGGGACTAGTGGAGGTTACCGAGATAGCGAGGGTTGTAAGGGCTGGAGGAGGTTACAGAGATAGGGAAGGTTGTGAGGCTGAAGGATTTTACAGAGATAGGGAGGTTTGTAAGCTAGAGGAGGCTACAAGAGATAGGAAGGGATGTAGGGACTGGAGGAGGTTACAGAGATAGGGACGTTTGTAGGGGCTTGAGGAGGTTACAGAGATAGGGATGGTTATAAGGGCTGGAGGAGGTTACAAGAGATAGGGAGGGTTGTAGGGGCTGGAGGAGGTTACAGAGATAGGGAGGATTGTAGGGACTAGTGGAGGTTACAGAGACAGGGAGGGTTGTAAGGGCTGGAGGAGGTTCCAGAGATAGGGATGGTTGTAGGGGCTGGGTGAGGTTTCAGAGATAGGGGGTGTTCCAGTGGCTGGAGGAGGTTGCAGATTTGGGGAGCTTTGTAAGGGTTGGCGGAGGTTACTGAGATAGTGAGTGTTGTAGGGACTGGAGGATGTTACAGAGATAGGGAGGATTGTAAGTGATGGAGGAGGTTACAGAAATAGGGAGGGCTGTATGTGCTGGAGGAGGTTACAGAGATAGGGAGAGTTGTATGGGCTGGAGGAGGTTACAGAGATAGGGAGGGTTGTAGTGGCTGGAGGATGTTACAGAGCTAGGGAGGCTTGTAGGGACTAGTGGAGGTTACAGAGATAGGAAGGGTTGTCAAGCTGGAGGATGTTACAGAGATAGCGAGGTTTGTAGGGCCTGGAGGAGGTTACAAAGATAGTAAGGTTTGTAGGGGCTGGAGGACGTTACAGAGATAGGGAGGGTTCTGGTGACTGGAGAAGGTTACAGAGATGGGGAGGTTTGGAGGGACTAGAGGAGGTTACAGAGATAGGGAGAGTTGTCAGGGCTGGAGGAGTTTACAGAGATAGGGAGGTTTGTAGGGCCTGGAGGAGGATACAAAGATAGGGAGGGTTGTAAGGGCTGCAGATGGTTACAAAGAAAGGGAGGGTTGTAAAGGCTGGAGGAGGTTAAAAAGTTAGGGAGGGTTGTAGGGGCTGGAGGACGTTACAGAGATAGGGAGGGTTGTAGTGACTGGAGAAGGTTACAGAGGTGGGGAGGGTTGGAGGGACTAGAGGAGGTTATAGAGATAGGGAGAGTTGTAAGGGCTGGAGGAGGTTACAGAGATAGGGAGGGTTTTAAGGACTGGAGGAGGTTGCATAGATAGGATGGTTTGTAGGGGCTGGAGGAGGTTACAGAGATAGGGAGGGTTGTCGGGACTAGTGGAGGTTACAGAGATAGCGAGGGTTGTAAGGGCTGGAGGAGGTTACAGAGATAGGGAAGGTTGTGAGGCTGAAGGATTTTACAGAGATAGGGAGGTTTGTAAGCTAGAGGAGGCTACAAGAGATAGGAAGGGATGTAGGGACTGGAGGAGGTTACAGAGATAGGGACGTTTGTAGGGGCTTGAGGAGGTTACAGAGATAGGGATGGTTATAAGGGCTGGAGGAGTTTACCAAGATAAGGAGCGTTGTAAAGGCTGGAGTAGGTTACTGAGATAAGGAGCGTTGTAGAAGCTGGAGGAGGCTACAAGAGATAGGAAGGCATGTAGGGATTGGTGGAGGTGACAGAGATAGGGTGGGTTGTAAGGGCTGGAGGACGTTACAAAGAAAGGGATGGTTGTAAGGGCTGGAGGAGGTTTCAAAGATAGGGAGGGTTGTAGGGGCTGGAGGAGGTTACTGAGATAGTGAGGGTTGTAGGCGCTCGAGTAGGTTACAGAAATATTGTGGGTTGTAGGGGCTGGAAGACTTTATTGAGATACGCAGTGTTATAGGGGCTGGAGGAGTTTACAGAGATGGGAAGGGTTGTAGGGACTGGAGGAGGTTACAGAGATAGGGAGGGTTGTAGGGGCTGGAGGCTACAAGAGATAGGGAGGATTGTAGGGGCTGCAAGAGCTTAAAGAGATAGGGTTGTAAGGGCTGGAGGAGGTTACAGAGATAGGGAGTGTTGTAAGTGCTGGAGTAGGTTCCAGAGATAGTGAGGGTTGTAGGGGCTGGATGAGGTTTCAGAGATAGGGGGTGTTGCAGGGGCTGGAGGAGGCTGCAGATTTAGGGAGCTTTGTAAGAGTTGGCGGAGGTTACAGAGATAGTGAGTGTTGTCGGGACTGGAGGATGTTACAGAGATAGGGAGGATTGTAAGTGATGCAGGAGGTTACAGAGATAGGGAGGGTTGTAGGGGCTGGAGGAGGTTACAAAGGTAGGGCGGGTTGTAAGGCTGGAGGAGGTTACAGAAATAGGGAGGGTTGTGATGGCTGGAGAAGGTTACAGAGATGGGGAGGATTGGAGGGACTAGAGGCGGTTACAGAGATAGGGAGAGTTGTAAGGGCTGGAGGTGGTTACAGAGATAGGGAGGATTGTAAGGACTGGAAGAGGTTGCAGAGATAGGGAAGGTTGTATGGACTAGTGGATGTTACGGAAATAGGGAGGGTTGTAAGGGCTGGAGGAGGTTACAGAGATAGGGAGGGTTGTAAGGCTGGAGGATGTTACGGAGATAGGGAGGGTTGTAAGCTAGAGTTTACAGAGATAGGAAGGGATGTAGGGACTGGAGGAGGTTACGGAGATAGGGAGGTTTTTTGGGGCTTGAGGAGATTACAGAGATAATGATGGGTGTAAGGGCTGGAGGATTTTACAGAGATAGGGGCCGTTGTAAAGGCTGGAGTAGGTTACCGAGATAAGAAGGGTTGTAGAAGCTGGAGGAGGCTACAAGAGATAGGAAGGCATGTAGGGACTGGTGGAGGTGACAGAGATAGGGAGGGTTGTCGTGGCTGGAGAAGCTTACAGTGTTGGGGAGGGTTAGAGGGACTAGAGGAGGTTACAGAGATAGGGAGAGTTGTAAGGGCTGGAGGAGGTTACAGAGATAGGGAGGGTTGTAAGGACTGGAGGAGGTTGCAGAGATAGGGAAGGTTGTAGGGACTAGTGGAGGTTACGGAACTAGGGAGGGTTGTAAGGGCTGGAGGAGGTTACAGAGATAGGGAGGGTTGTAGGGGCTGGAGGATGTTAGAGAGATAGGGAGTGTTGTAAGCTAGAGGAATTTACAGAGATAGGAAGGGATGTAGGGACTGGAGGAGGTTACAGATATAGGGAGAGTTGTAGGGGCTGGAGGAGGCTACAAGAGATAGGGAGGATTGTAGGGGCTGCAAGAGCTTACAGATATAGGGTTGTAAGGGCTGGAGGAGGTTACAGAGTTAGGGAGGTTTGTAAGGGCTGGAGAAGGTTATAGAGATAGCGAGGGTTGTAAGGACTGGAGGAGGTTGCAGAGATAGGGAGGGTTGTAGAGGCTGGAGGAGGTTACAGAGATATGGAGGGTTTCGGGACTAGTGGAGGTTACAGAGATAAGGAGGGATTTAAGGGCTGGAGGAGGTTACAGAGATAGGGAGGGTTGTAATGCTGGAGGATGTTGCAGAGATAGGGAGGGTTGTAAGCTAGTGGAGGCTACAAGAGATAGGAAGGGATGTAGGGACTGGATGAGGTTACAGAGATAGGGAGGTTTGTTGGGACTTGAGGAGTTTACAAAGAAAGGGAGGGTTGTAAAGGCTGGAGGAGGTTGCAGAGATAGGGAGGGTTGTAGGTGCTGGAAGAGGTTACAGAGATAGTGAGGGTTGTAGGGGCTGGAGGAGCTTACAGAGATAGGGCGGGTTGTAGGGGCTGGAGGAGGTTACAAAGATGGGAAGGGTTGTAGGGGCTGGAGAAGGTTACAGAGACAGGGAGGATTGTAAGGGCTGCAAGAGCTTACAGAGATAGGGTTGTATGGGCTGGAGGAGGTTACAGAGATAGGGAGGGTTGTAAGGGCTGGAGGAGGTTCCAGAGATAGGGAGGGTTGTAGGGGCTGGATGAGGTTTCAGAGATATGGGGTGTTGTAGGGGCTGGAGGAGTTTGCAGATTTAGGGAGTTTTGTAAGGGTTGGCGGAGGTTACAGAGATAGTGATTGTTGTAGAGGCTGGAGGAGGTTACAGAGCTAGGTAGTGTTGTAAGGGCTGGAGGAGGGTACAGAGATAGGCAGTGTTGTAGGGGCTTGAGGAGGTTACAGAGATAGGGATGGTTGTAGGAGCTGGAGGAGGTTACAGAGATAGGGAGGGTTGTATGGGCTGGAGGAGGTTACAGAGCTAGGTAGTGTTGTAAGGGCTGGAGGAGGGTACAGAGATAGGCAGTGTTGTAGGGGCTGGAGGAGGTTACAGAGATAGGGAGGTTTATAGGGCTTGAGGAGGTTACAGAGATAGGGATGGTTGTAGGAGCTGGAGGAGGTTACAGAAATAGGGAGGGTTGTAGGGGCTGGAGGAGGTTACAGAGTTAGGTAGTGTTGTAAGGGCTGGAGGAGGGTACAGAGATAGGGAATGTTGTAGGGGCTAGAGGAGGTTACAGAGATAGGCATGGTTGTAAGGGCTGGAGGAGTTTACAGAGATAGCGGGTGTTGTCAAGGCTGGAGTAGGTTACCGAGATAACGAGGGTTGTAGAAGCTGGAGTAGGCTACATGAGGTCGGAAGGCATGTAGGGACTGGTGGAGGTTACAAAGAAAGGGCGGGTTGTAAAGGCTGGAGGAGGCTACAAGACAAAAGGCGGATTATAGGGGCTGGAGGAGGTTACAGAGTTAGGGAGGGTTGTAGTGGCTGGAGAAGGTTACAGAGATGGGGAGGTTTGGAGGAACAAGAGTAGGTTACAGAGGTAGGGAGAGTTGTAAGGGCTGGAGGAGGTTACAGAGATAGGGAGGGTTGTAAGGCTGGAGGATGTTACAGAGATAGGGAGGGTTGTAAGCTAGAGGAGTTTAGAGATAGGAAGGGATGTAGGGACTGGAGGAGGTTACAGAGATAGGGAGTTTTTTGGGGCTTGAGGAGTTTACAGAGATAGGGATGAGTGTAAGTGCTGGAGGAATTTACAGAGATAGGGGGCGTTGTAAAGGCTGGAGTAGGTTACCGAGATAAGAAGGGCTGTAGAAGCTTGAGGAGGCTACAAGAGATAGGAAGGCATGTAGGGACTGGTGGAGGTGACAGAGATAGGGAGGGTTGTAAGGGCTGGAGGAGGTTACAAAGAATGGGAGGGTTGTAAGGGCTGGAGGAGGTTACAAAGATAGGAAGGGTTGTAGGGGCTGGAGGAGGTTACAGAGATAGTGAAGGTTGTAGGGGCTGTAGGAGGTTACAGAGATAGGGAGGGTTGTAGGGGCTTGAGGACTTATTGAGATAGGGAGGGTTTTAGGGACTGGAGGAGGTTACAGATATAGGGAAGGTTGTAGGGGCTGGAGGAGGCTACAAGAGATAGGGAGGATTGTAGGTGCTGCAATAGCTTACAGATATAGGGTTGTAAGGGCTGGAGGAGGTTACAGAGATTGGGAGGGTTTCGGGACTAGTGGAGGTTACAGAGATAGGGAGGGTTGTAAGGGCTGGAGGAGGTTACAGAGATAGGGAGGGTTGTAAGGACTGGACGAGGTTGCAGAGATAGGGAGGGTTGTAGGGACTAGTGGAGGTTACAGAGATAGGGAGGGTTGTAAGGCTGGAGGATGTTACAGAGATAGGGAGGGTTGTAAGCTAGAGGATTTTAGAGATAGGAAGGGATATAGGGACTGGAGGAGGTTACAGAGATAGGGAGGTTTGTAAGGGCTGGAGGAGGTTACAGAGATTGGGAGGGTTGTAAGGACTGGAGGAGGTTGCAGAGATAGGGAGGGTTGTAGGGGCTGGAGGAGGTTACAAAGATAGGGAGGTTTTCGGGACTAGTGGAGGTTACAGAGATAGGGAGGGTTGTAAGGGCTGGAGGAGGTTACAGATTTAGGGAGGGTTGTAATGCTGGAGGATGTTACAGAGATAGGGAGGGTTGTAAGCTAGAGGAGGCTACAAGAGATAGGAAGGGATGTAGGGACTGGAGGAGGTTACAGAGATAGGGAGGTTTGTTGGGGCTTGAGGAACTTACAAAGAAAGGGAGGGGCATAAAGGTTGGCGGAGGTTACAAAGATAGGGAGGTTTGTACGCGCTGGAGGAGGTTACAGAGATAGTGAGGGTTGTAGGGGCTGGAGGAGGTTACAGAGATAGGGAGGGTTGTAGGGGCTGGAGGAGGTTACAGAGATGGGAAGGGTTGTAGGGGCTGGAGAAGGTTACAAAGATAGGGAGAGTTGTAGGGGCTGGAGGAGGCTACAAGCGATAGGGAGGATTGTAGGGGCTGGATAAGGTTTCAGAGTTAGGGGGTGTTGAAGGGGCTTGAGGAGGTTACAGAGAAAGGGATGGTTGTAGGAGCTGGAGGAGGTTACAGAGATACGTAGTGTTGTAAGGGCTGGAGGAGGGTGCAGAGATAGGGAGTGTTGTAGGGGCTGGAGGATGTTACAGAGATAGGGAGGTTTATAGGGGCTTGAGGAGGTTACAGAGATAGGGAGAGTTGTAAGGCTGGAGGATGTTACAGAGATAGAGAGGTTTGTAAGATAGAGGAGCCTACATGAGCTAGGAAGGGATGTAGGGACTGGAGGATGTTACAGAGATAGGGAGGTTTGTTGGGGCTTGAGGAGGTTACAGAGATAGGGATGGTTGAAAGGGCTGGAGGAGTTTACAGAGAGAGGGGGCGTTGTAAAGGCTGGAGTAGGTTACCGTGATAAGAAGAGTTGTAGAGCTGGAGGAGGCTACAAGAGATAGGAAGGCATGTAGGGACTGGTGGAGGTTACAGAGATAGTGAGGATTGTAAGGGGTGGAGGAGGTTACAAAGAAAGGGAGGTTTGTAAGGGCTGGAGGAGTCGACAAGAGAAAAGGCGGATTGTAGGGGCTGGAGGAGGTTACAGAGTTAGGGATGGTTGTAGTGCCTGGAGAAGGTTACAGAAATGGGGAAGTTTGGAGGAACAAGAGTAGGTTACAGAGATAGGGAGAGTTCTAAGTGCTGGAGGAGGTTACAGAGATAGGGAGGGTTGTAAGGACTGGAGGAGGTTGCAGAGATTGGGAGTGGTGTAGGGGCTGGAGGAGGTTACTGAGATAGGGAGGGTTGTTGGGACTAGTGGATGTTATAGAGATAGGGAGGGTTGTAGTGGCTGGAGAATGTTACAGAGATGGGGATGTTAGCAGGGACTAGAGGAGTTTACAGAGACAGGGAGAGTTGTAAGGGCTGGAGGAGGTTACAGAGATAGAGAGGGTTGTAATGTCTGGAGGAGGTTACAAGAGATAAGGCCGGTTGTAGGGGCTGGAGGAGGTTACAGAGATAGGGAGGGTTGTAGGGACTAGTGGAGGTTACAGAGATAGGGAGGGTTTTAGGGGTTGGAGGACTTTACTGAGATAGGGAGGGTTTTAGGGGCTGGAGGAGGTTACAGAGATGGGAACTGTTGTAGGGGCTGGAGGAAGTTACAGAGATAGGGACTGTTGTAGGGGCTGGAGGAGGCTACAGGAAATAGGGAGGATTGTAGGGGATGCAAGAGCTTACAGAGAAAGGGTTGTAAGGGCTGTAGGAGGTTACGGAGATAGGGAGGGTTGTAAGTGATGGAGGAGATTACAGAAATAGGGAGGGCTGTAGGGGCTGGAGGAGGTTAAAGAGATAAGGAGAGTTGTAAGGACTGGAGGAGGATGCAGAGATAGGGAGGGTTTTCGGGACTAGTGGAGGTTACAGAGATAGGGAGTGTTGCAAGGGCTGGAGGATGTTACAGAGATAGGGAGGCTTGTAAGCTGGAGGAGGTTACAAGAGATAGGAAGGGATGTAGGGACTGGAGGATGTTACAGAGATAGGGATGTTTGTATGGGCTTGAGGAGGTTACAGAGATAGGGATGGTTGTAAGGCCTGGAGGAGTCTACAGAGATAAGGGGCGTTGTAAAGGCTGGAGTAGGTTACCGAGATAAGGAGGGTGGTAGAAGCTGGAGGAGGCTACAAGAGATAGGAAGGCATGTAGGGATTGGTGGAGGTGACAGAGATAGGGAGGGTTGTAAGGGCTGGAGGAGGTTACAAAGAAAGGGAGAGTTGTAAGGGCAGGAGGAGGTTAAAAAGATAGGGAGGGTTGTAAGGGCAGGAGGAGGTTACAGAGATAGTGAGGGCTGTAAGGACTGGAGGAGGTTGCAGAGATAGGGAGTGTTGTAGGGACTAGTGGAGGTTACAGAGATAGGGAGGGTTGTAAGGGCTGGAGGAGGTTACAGAGAAAGGGAGGGTTGTAAGACTGGAGGATGTTACAGAGATAGGGAGGTTTTTTGGGTCTTTAGGAGGTTACAGAGATAGGGATGGTTGAAAGGGTTGGAAGAGTTTACAGAGATAGGCGGCATTGTAAAGGCTGGAGTAGGTTACCGTGATAAGAAGGGTTGTAGAAGCTGGAGGAGGCTACAAGGGATTAGAAGGCATGTAGGGACTGGTGGAGGTGACAGAGATAGGGAGGGTTGTAAGGGCTGGAGGAGGTTACAAAAAAAGGGAGGCTTGTAAGGGCTGGAGGAGGTTACAAAGATAGGGAGGGTTGTAGGGGCTGGAGGAGGTTACAGAGATAGGGAGGGTTGTTGGGGCTGGAGCAGGTTACAGAGTTAGGGAGGTTTGTAGGGGCTGGAAGACTTTACTGAGATAGGGAGGGTTGTAGGGGCTGGGGGAGGCTACAATAGATAGGGAGGATTGTAGGGGCTGCAATAGCTTACAGAAATAGGGTTGTAAGGGCTGGAGGAGGTTCCAGAGATAGGGAGGGTTGTAGGGGCTGGATGAGGTTTCAGAGATAGAGGGTGTTGTATGGGCTGGAGGAGGTTGCAGATTTAGGGAGGTTTGTAAGGGTAGGCGGAGGTTACAGAGATAGTGAGTGTTGTAGGGACTGGAGGATGTTACAGAGATAGGGAGGGTTGTAAGGCTGGAGAATGTTACAGAGGTAGGGTGGGTTGTAAGCTAGAGGATGCTACAAGAGTTAGGAAGGGATGTAGGGACTGGAGGAGGTTACAGAGATAGGGAGGTATGTTTGGGGCTTGCGCAGGTTACAGAGATAGGGATGTTTGTAAAGGCTGGAGGAGTTTACAGAGATAGGGGGCATTGTAAAGGCTGGAGTACGTTACCGAGATAAGGAGGGTTGTAGAAGCTGGAGGAGGCTACAAGAGGTAGGAAGGCATGTAGGGACTGGTGGAGGTGACAGAGATAGGGAGGGTTGTAAGGGCTGGAGGAGGTTACAGAGATGGGGAGGTTTGGAGGGACTAGAGGAGGTTAAAGAGATAGGGAGAGTTATAAGAGCTGGAGGAGGTTACAGAGATAGGGAGGGTTGTAGGGGCTGGAGGAGGTTACAGAGATAGGGAGGGTTGTAGGGCCTGGAGGACTTTACTGAGATAGGGTGTGTTGTAAGGGCTGGAAGAGGTTACAGAGATATGGAGGGTTGTACGGGCTGGAGGAGGTTACTGAGATAAGGAGGGTTGTAGGGACAGGAGGAGGCTATGAGATAGGGGGGGTTGTAGGGACTGGTGGATGTTACAGAGATAGTGAGCATTGTAAGACCTGGAGGAGGTTAAAGAGATAGGGTGTGTTGTAGGGGCTGGAGGAGGTTACAGAGATAGGGAGGGCTTTAGGGGCTGGAGGAGTTTACAGAGATAGGGAGTGTTGTAGGGGCTGGTGGATGTTACGGATGTGGGAAGTTTGTAGTGGCGGGAGGAGGTTACACAGATAGGGAGGGTTGTAGTGGCTGGAGGAGGCTACAAGAGATAGGGAGGGTTGTAGGCGCTGCAAGAGCTTTCAGAGTTAGCATTCTAAGGGCTGGAGGAGTTTACAGAGATAGGGAGGTTTGTAAGGGTTGGAGGAGGTTCCAGAGATAGGGACGGTTGTAGGGGCTGGAGGAGGTTACAGAGATAGGGAGGGTTGTATGGGCTGGAGGAGTTTACAGAGATAGGGAGTGTTGTAGGGATTGGAGGAGCTCACACAGATAGAGAAGATTGTAGGGGCTGGAGGAAGTTACAGAGATAGGGACGGTTGTAGGGACTAGTGGAGGTTACAGATATAGGGAGGGTTGTAAGGGCTGGAGAAGGTTAGAGAGATATGGAGCGTTGTATGGGCTGGAGGAGGTTACAGAGATAGGGAGGGTTGTAAGGGCTGGTGGTGGTTACAGAGATAGTGAGGGTTGTAGGGGCTAGAGGAGGTTACAGAGATAGGGAGCATTGTAGGGGCTAGAGGAGGTTACAGAGAAAGGGAGGGTTGTAGGGGCTCGAGGAGGTTACAGAGATATGGAGGGTTGTAAGGGCTGGAGGAGGTTACAGAGAAAGGGAGGGTTGTAGGGGCTGGAGGAGGTTACGGAAATGGGAAGGATTGTAGGGGCTGGAGGAGGTAACACAGATAGGGTGGGTAGTAGGGGCTAGAGGAGGCTACAAGAGATAGGGAGGATTGTAGGGTATGCAAGAGCTTTCAGAGATAGGCTTGTAAGGGCTGGAGGAGGTAACTGAGATAGGGAGGTCTGTAAGGACTGGAGGAGGTTCCACAGATAGGGCGGGATGTAGGGGCTGGAGGAGGTTACAGAGAGAGAGGGGTTGTACGAGCTGGAGGAGGTTGCAGAGATAGGGAGGGTTGTAACGGTTGGCGGAGCTTACAGAGATAGTGAGTGTTGTCGGGACTGGAGGAGATTACAGAGATAGGGAGGGTTGTACAGGCTGGAGGAGGTTACAGAGATAGGGTGGGTTGTAGGAGCTGGAGGAGATTACAGAGATAGGGAGGGTTGTAGGAGCTGGAGGAGGTTAAAGAGATAGGGATGGTTGTAGGGGCTGGAGGACGTTATAGAGATAGGGAGGGTTGTAAGGGCTGGAGGAGGATACAGAGATAGGGAATGTTGTAGGGACTAGTGGAGGTTACGGAGATAGGGAGGGTTGTAAGGGCTGGAGGAGGTTACAGAGATAGGGAGGGTTGTAAGGGCTGGAGGAGGTTACAGAGATAGGGAGGGTTTTAGAAGCTGGAGGAGGCTTCAAGAGATTGGGAGGGGTGTAGCAACTGGAGGAGGTTACAGAGATAGGGAGGGTTGTAGGGGCTGGAGGAGGTTACAGAGATATGGAGCATTGTAAGGGCTGGAGGAGGTTACAGAGATAGGGAATGTTGTAGGGACTAGTGGAGGTTACGGAGATAGGGAGGGTTGTAAGGGCTGGAGGAGGTTACAGTGATAGGGAGGGTTGTAAGGGCTGGAGGAGGTTACAGAGATAGGGAGGGTTTTAGAAGCTGGAGGAGGCTTCAAGAATTAGGGAGGGGTGTAGCAACTGGAGGAGGTTACAGAGAAAGGGAGGGTTGTAGGGACTGGAGGAGGTTACAGAGATATGGAGCGTTGTAAGGGCTGGAGGAGGTTACAGAGATAGGGAAGGTTCTAAGGGCTGGAAGAGGTTACAGAGAAAGAGAGGGTTGTAGGGGCTGTAGGAGTTTACAGAGATAGGGAGGGTTGTAAGGACTGGAGGAGGTTCCACAGATAGGGAGGGACAGGGAGTTGGAGTGTGTGAGAGCGAGACAGGGAGTTGGAGTGTGTGAGAGAGAGACAGGGAGTTGGAGGGTGAGAGAGACACAGAGAGAGACAGGGAGTTGGTGGGTGTGAGAGAGAGAGAGAGGGAGAGAAAGGGAGTTGGAGGGTGAGAGAGAGAGACAGGGTATTGGAGGGTGTGAGAGAGTGATACAGGGAGTTGGAGGGTGTGAGAGGGCGAGAGAGAGAGTAGGAGTTGCAGGGTGTGTGAGAGAGAGACAGATAGGGAGTTGGAGGTATGAGATAAAGAGAGAGAGGGAGTTGCAGGGTGTGAGATAGAGAGGGGGACAGGGACTTGGAGGGTGTGAGATAGAGAGAGAGACAGGGCGTTGGAGGGTGAGAGAGAGACAGGAAGCTGGAGGGTGTGAGTGGGAGAGAGAGAGAGAGAAAGGGAGTTGGAGGGTGTGAGAGGGAGAGAGAGAGAGAGAAAGGGGTTGGAGGGTACGTGAGAGAGAGAGGGAGAGACAGTGAGTTGGAGGGTGTGTGAGAGAGAGAGAGTCAGGGAGTAGGAGGGTGTGAGAGAGAGAGAGAGAGAGATAGAGAGTGAGTTGGAGGGTGTGAGAGAGAGAGGGTGACAGGGGGTTGGAGGGTGTGAGAGAGAGGGAGAGAATCAGTTAGATGGAGGGTGTGAGAGAGAGAGAGACAGGGAGCTGGAGGGTGTGAGAGAGAGAGAGAGTGAGAGAGGGAGTTGGAGGGTATGAGACAGAGAGAGAGAGAGTCTGGGAGTTGGAGGGTGTGTGAGAGAGTTTGCAGAGATAGGGAGTGTTGTAGGGAATGGAGGAGGTTACGGATGTGGGAATTTTGTAGGGGCGGGAGGAGGTTACACAGATAGGGAGGGTTGTAGTGGCTGGAGGGGGCTACAAGAGATAGGTAGGGTTGTAGGGGCTGCAAGAGCTTTCAGAGATAGGGTTGTAAGGGCTGGAGGAGGTTACAGAGATAGGGAGGGTTGTCGGGGCTGGAGGAGGTTACAGAGATAGGGAGGGTTGTAGGGGCTGGAGGAGGTTACAGAGATAAGGAGTTTGTAGGGAATGGAGGAGGTTACAGAGATCGGGAGGGTTGTTGGTGCTGGAGGGGGTTACAGAGATAGGGAGGGTTGTTGGGGGTGGAGGAGGTTACAGAGATAAGGCCGGTTGTAGGGGCTGGAGGAGTTTACAGAAATAGGGAAGTTTGTAGGGGCTGGAGGAGGTTACAGTGATAGGGAGGGTTGTAAGGGCTGGAGGACATTACAGAGATTGGGAGGGTTGTAAGGGCTCAAGGAGGTTACAGAGATAGGGAGGCTTTTAGGGGCTGGAGGAGGTTACAGAGATTGGGAGGTTTATAGGGGCTGGAGGAGGTTGCAGAGATAGGGAGTGTTGTAGGGACTGGAGGAGGTCACAGAGATAGAGAAGTTTTTAGGGGCTGGAGGAGGTTACAGAGATAGGGACGGTAGTAGGGACTAGTGGAGGTTACAGATATAGGGAGGGTTGTAAGGGCTGTAGGAGGTTACAG
This sequence comes from Carcharodon carcharias, assembly GCF_017639515.1. Classification (NCBI taxonomy): domain Eukaryota; kingdom Metazoa; phylum Chordata; class Chondrichthyes; order Lamniformes; family Lamnidae; genus Carcharodon; species Carcharodon carcharias. The sequence continues at coordinate 142,276 of NC_054495.1, forward strand.
AGATAGGGAGGGTTGTAAGGGCTGGAGGAGGTTACAAAGAAAGGGAGGGTTGTAAGGGCTGGAGGAGGTTACAAAGATAGGGAGGGTTGTAGAGGCTGGAGGAGGTTACAGAGATAGTGAGGGTTGTAGGGGCTGGAGGAAGTTACAGAGAGAGGGAGAGTTGTAGGGTCTGGAGGAGGTTACAGAGATAGGGTTGTAAGGGCTGGAGGAGGTTACAGAGATAGGGAGGGTTGTAGGGGCTGGATGAGGTTTCAGAGATAGGGGGTGTTGTAGGGGCTGGAGGAGATTGCAGATTTAGGGAGTTTCGTAAGGGTTGGCGGAGGTTACAGAGATAGTGAGTGTTGTAGGGACTGGAGGAGTTTGCAGAGATCGGGATGGTTGTAGGAGCTGGAGGAGGTTACAGAGATAGGGAGGGTTGTAGGGGCTGGAGGAGGTTACAGAGCTAGGGAGTGTTGTAGGGACTGGAGGAGGTCACAGTGATAGGGATGGTTATAGTGGCTGGAGGAAGTTACAGAAATAGGGAATGTTGTAGGGACTAGTGGAGGTTACAGAGATAAGGAGGTTTGTAAGTGCTGGAGGAGGTTACAGAGATAAGTAGGGTTTTAGTGGCTGGAGGAGGTTACAGAGATAGGGAGTGTTGTAGGGACTAGTGGAGATTACAAAGATAGGGATGGTTGTAAGGGCTGGAGGAAGTTACAGAGATAAGGAGTGTTGTAAGGGCTGGAAGAAGTTACAGAGATAGGGAGGGTTGTAAGGGCTGGAGGAGGTTACAGAGATAAGGAGGGTTGTAGGGACAGGAGGAGGTTATGAGATAGGGAGGCTTGTAGGGACTGGTGGAGGTTACAGAGATAAGGAGGGTTGTAGAAGCTGGAGAAGGCTACAAAAGATAGGGAGGGGTGTAGGGACTGGAGGAGGTTATGGTGATAGGCAGGGTTTTAGGTGATGGAGGAGGTTGCAGAGATAGGGGGCTTGTAGGGACTGAAGGAGGTTACAGCGATAGGGAGGGTTGTAGGGACTGTTGGAGGTTACAGAGATAGTGGGGGTTGTAAGGACTGGAGGAGGTTACAGAGATAGGGAGGGTTGTTAGGGCTAGAGGAGTTTACAAAGATAGTGAGGGTTGTAGGCGCTGGAGGAGGTTACAGAGATAGGGAGAGTTGTAGGGACTGGAGGAGGTTACAAGAGATAGGGAGTGTTGTAAGGGCTGGAGGAGGCTACAAGAGATAGGGAGGTTTGTAAGGGCTGGAGGAGGTTACAGAGATAGGGAGGGTTGTAGAAGCTGGAAGAGGCTTCAAGAGATAGGGAGGGGTTTAGCGACTGGAGGAGGTTACAGAGATGGGGAGGGTTGTAGAGGCTGGAGGAGGTCACAGAGATAAGCAGGGTTGTAGGGACAGGAGGAGGTTATGAGAAAGGGAGGGTTGTAGGGACTGGTGGAGGTTACATAGATAAGGAGGGTTGTAGAAGCTGGAGAAGGCTACAAAAGATAGGGAGGATTGTAGGGACTGGAGGAGGTTATGGTGATAGGCAGGGTTGTAGGTGCTGGAGGAGGTTGCAGAGATAGGGGGCTTGTAGGGACTGAAGGAGGTTACAGCGATAGGGAGTGTTGTAGGGACTGGTGGAGGTTACAGAGATAGTGGGGGTTGTAAGGACTGGAGGAGGTTACAGAGATAGGGAGGGTTGTTTGGGCTAGAGGAGTTTGCAAAGATAGTGAGGGTTGTAGGCGCTGGAGGAGGTTACAGAGATAGGGAGAGTTGTAGGGACTGGAGGAGGTTACAAGAGATAGGGAGTGTTGTAAGGGCTGGAGGAGGCTACAAGAGATAGGGAGGTTTGTAAGGGCTGGAGGAGGTTACAGAGATAGGGAGGGTTGTAGAAGCTGGAAGAGGCTTCAAGAGATAGGGAGGGGTTTAGCGACTGGAGGAGGTTACAGAGATGGGGAGGGTTGTAGAGGCTGGAGGAGGTCACAGAGATAAGCAGGGTTGTAGGGACAGGAGGAGGTTATGAGAAAGGGAGGGTTGTAGGGACTGGTGGAGGTTACAGAGATAAGGAGGGTTGTAGAAGCTGGAGAAGGCTACAAAAGATAGGGAGGATTGTAGGGACTGGAGGAGGTTATGGTGATAGGCAGGGTTGTAGGTGCTGGAGGAGGTTGCAGAGATAGGGGGCTTGTAGGGACTGAAGGAGGTTACAGCGATAGGGAGTGTTGTAGGGACTGGTGGAGGTTACAGAGATAGTGGGGGTTGTAAGGACTGGAGGAGGTTACAGAGATAGGGAGGGTTGTTAGGGCTAGAGGAGTTTGCAAAGATAGTGAGGGTTGTAGGCGCTGGAGGAGGTTACAGAGATAAGGAGGGTTGAAGAAGCTGGTGGAGGCTTCAAAAGATAGGAAGGCATGTAGGGACTGGTGGCGGAGACAGAGATAGGGAGGGTTGTAAGGCTGGAGGATGTTACAGAGATAGGGAGGGCTGTAAGGCTGGAGGATGTTACAGGGATAGGGAGGGTTGTAAGCTGGAGGAGCGTACAAGAGATAGGAAGGGATGTAGGTACTGGAGGAGGTTACAGAGATAGGGAGGTTTTTAGAGGCTTGAGGAGGTTACAGAGATAGGGAGGGTTGTAAGGGCTGGAGGAGGTTACAAAGAAAGGGAGGGTTGTAAGGACTGGAGGAGGTTACAAAGATAGGGAGGGTTGTAGAGGCTGGAGGAGGTTACAGAGATAGTGAGGGTTGTAGGGGCTGGAGGAATTTACAGAGATAGGGAGGGTTGTAGGGGCTGGAGGAGGTTCCAGAGATAGGGAGGGTTGTAGGGGCTGGATGAGGTTTCAGAGATAGGGGGTGTTGTAGGGGCTGGAGGAGATCGCAGATTTAGGGAGTTTCGTAAGGGTTGGCGGAGGTTACAGAGATAGTGAGTGTTGTAGGGACTGGAGGAGTTTGCAGAGATCGGGATGGTTGTAGGAGCTGGAGGAGGTGACAGAGATAGGGAGGGTTGTAGGGGCTGGAGGAGCTTACAGAGCCAGGGAATGTTGTAGGGACTGGAGGAGGTCACACTGATAGGGATGGTTTTAGTGGCTGGAGGAAGTTCCAGAAATAGGGAATGTTGTAGGGACTAGTGGAGGTTACAGAGATAGGGAGGGTTGTAAGTGCTGGAGGAGGTTACAGAGATAAGTAGGGTTTTAGTGGCTGGAGGAGGTTACAGAGATAGGGAGGGTTGTAAGGGCTAGAGGAGGTTTCAGAGATAAGGAGGTTTGAAGAAGCTGGAGGAGGCTTCAAAAGATAGGAAGGCATGTAGCGACTGGTGGCGGAGACAGAGATAGGGAGGGTTGTAAGGCTGGAGGATGTTGCAGAGATAGGGAGGGTTGTAATGCTGGAGGATGTTACAGAGATAGGGAGGGCTGTAAGGCTGGAGGATGTTACAGAGATAGGGAGGGTTGTAAACTGGAGGAGGCTACAAGAGATAGGAAGGGATGTAGGGACTGGAGGAGGTTACAGAGATAGGGAGGTTTTTAGAGACTGGAGGAGGTTACAGAGATAGTGAGGGTTGTAGGGGCTGGAGGAAGTTACAGAGATAGGGAGGGTTGTAGGGGCTGGAGGAGGTTACAGAGATAGGGTTTTAAGGGCTGGAGGAGGTTACAGCTATAGGGAGTGTTGTAAGGGTTGGAGGAGGTTACAGAGATACGGATGGTTGTAAGGGCTGGGGGAGGTTCCAGAGATAGGGAGGGTTGTAGGGGCGGGATGAGGTTTCAGAGAGAGGGGGTGTTGTAAGGGCTGGAGGAGGTTCCAGAGATAGGGATGGTTATAGTGGCTGGAGGAAGTTACAGAAATAGGGAATGTTGTAGGGATTAGTGGAGGTTACAGAGATAGAGAGGGTTGTAATTGCTGGAGGAGGTTACAGAGATAGGGAGTGTTGTAGGGACTAGTGGAGATTACAAAGATAGGGATGGTTGTAAGGGCTGGAGGAGGTTACAGAGATAGGGAGTGTTGTAAGGGCTGGAAGAGGTTACAGAGATAGGGAGGATTGTAAGGGCTGGAGGAGGTTACAGAGATAAGGAGGGTTGTAGGGACAGGAGGAGGTTATGAGATAGGGAGGCTTGTAGGGACTGGTGGAGGTTACAGAGATAAGAGGGTTGTAGGGAAAGGAGGAGGTTATGAGATAGGGAGTGTTGTAGGGGCTGGAGGAGGTTACACAGATAGGGAGAGTTGTAGGGGCTGGAGGAGGTTACAGAGATAGGGAGTGCTTTAGGGGCTGGAGGAGTTTACAGAGATAGGGAGGGATGTAAGGTCTGCTGGATGTTACAGAGATAGAGAGGGTTGTAGGGGCTGGAGGAGGTTACAGACATAGGGAGGGTTGTAAGGGCTGGAGGAGGTTACAGAGATAGGGAGTGTTGTAGAGAATGGAAGAGGTTACAGAGATTGGGAGGTTTGTTGGAGCTGTAGGGGGTTACAGAGATAGGGAGGGTTGTTGGGGGTGGAGGAGGTTACAGATATAATGCCGATTTAGGGGCTGGAGGAGTTTACAGAAATAGGGAAGTTTGTAGGGGCTGGAGGAGGTTACAGAGATAGGGAGGGTTGTAGGGCCTGGAGGACATTACAGAGATAGGGAGGGTTGTAAGCTGGAGGAGGCTACAAGGGATAGGAAGGGATGTAGGGACTGGAGGAGGTTACAGAGGTAGGGAGGTTTTTAGAGGCTTGAGGAGCTTACAGAGATAGGGAGGGTTGTAAGGGCTGGAGGAGGTTACAAAGAAAGGGAGGGTTGTAAGGGCTGGAGGAGGTTACAAAGATAGGGAGGGTTGTAGAGGCTGGAGGAGGTTACAGAGATAGTGAGGGTTGTAGGGGCTGGAGGAAGTTACAGAGATAGGGAGGGTTGTAAGGGCTGGAGGAGGTTACAGAGATAGGGTTTTAAGGGCTGGAGGAGGTTACAGATATAGGGAGTGTTGTAAGGGCTGGAGGAGGTTCCAGAGATAGGGAGGGTTGTAGGGGCTGGATGAGGTTTCAGAGATAGGGGGTGTTGTAGGTGCTGGAGGAGATTGCAGATTTAGGGAGTTTCGTAAGGGTTGGCAGAGGTTACAGAGATAGTGAGTGTTGTAGGGACTGGAGGAGTTTACAGAGATAGGGATGGTTGTAGGAGCTGGAGGAGGTTACAGAGATAGGGAGGGTTGTAGGGGCTGAGGAGGTTACAGAGCTAGGGTGTGTTGTAGGGACTGGAGGAGGTTACAGAGATAGAGTGTGTTTTAGGTGTTGGAGGAGGTTACAGAGAGAAGGAGGGTTGTAGGAGCTGGAGGAGGTTACAGAGATAGGGAGGGTTGTAGGGACTGGAGGAGTTTACAGAGATAGGGATGGTTGTAGGAGCTGGAGGAGGTTACAGAGGTAGGGAGGGTTGTAGGGGCTGAGGAGGTTACAGAGCTAGGGTGTGTTGTAGGGACTGGAGGAGGTTACGGAGATAGTTTGTGTTGTAGGGACTGGAGGAGGTTACAGAGATAGAGTGTGTTTTAGGGGTTGGAGGAGGTTACCGAGAGAAGGAGGGTTGTTGGAGCTGGAGGGGGTTACAGAGATAGGGAGGGTTGTTGGAGCTGGAGGGGGTTACAGAGATAGGGAGTGTTGTAGGAGCAGGAGGAGGTTATAGAGATTGGGAGGGTTGTAAGGGCTGGAGGACGTTACAGAGATAGGGAAGGTTGTAAGGGCTGGAGGAGGTTACAGAGAAAGGGAGTGTTGTAGAAACTGGAGGAGGCTACAAGAGATAGGAAGGGATGCAGAGACTGATGGAGGTTACAGAGAAAGGGATGTTTGTAAGGGCTGGAGGAGGTTACAAAGATTGGGAGGATTGTAGGGATGGAGGAGTTTACAGAGATTGGGAGGGTTGTAGGGGCTGGAGGAGGTTACAGAGGTAGGGAGGTTTGTAAGGGCTGGAGGAGGTAACAGAGATAGCGAGGGTTGTAGGGATGGAGGAGGTTACAGAGATTGGGAGGGTTGTAGCGGCTGGAGGTGGTTACAGAGAGAGGGAGGGTTGTAGGGACTCGTGTAGATTACAGAGAAAGAGAAGTTGTAGGGGCTGGAGGAGGTTACAGAGATAGGGAGGAATGTAAGAGCTGGAGGAGGTTACAGAGATAAGGCGGGTGGTAGGGGCTGGAGGAGGTTACAGCAATAGGGAATGTTTTAGGGGCTGGAGGTGGTTACAGAGATAGGGAGGGTTTTAGGGGCTGGAGGAGGTTACAGAGACATGGAGGGTTGTAGGGCCTGGAGGAGGTTACAGAGATAGGGAGGGTTGTAAGTGCTGGAGGAGGTTACATAGATAGGGAGGGTTGTAGGGGCTGGAGGAGGTTACAGAGATAGGGAGGGTTGTTGGGGCTGGAGGAGGTTACAGAGATAGGGTGGGTTGTAGTGGCTGGAGGAGGTTACAGAGATAGTGAGGTTTGTAGGGCCTGGAGAGGGTTACAGAGATAGTGAGGTTTGTACGGCCTGGAGGAGGTTACAGAGATAGGGAGTTTTGTAGGGACTGGAGGAGGTTACAGAGATAGAGAGTGTTGTAGGGGTTGGAGGAGGTTACAGAGATAGCGAGGGTTGTAGGGGCTGGAGGAGTTTACAGAGATAGGGAAGGTTTTTGGTGCTGGACAAGGTTACAGAGATAGGAAGAGTTGTAGGGACTAGTGGAGGTTACAGAAATAGGGAGGGTTGTAAGGGCTGGAGGAGGTTACAGAGATAGGGAAGGTTTTTGGTGCTGGACAAGGTTACAGAGATAGGGAGAGATGTAGGGGCTGGAGGAGGTTACAGAGATAGGGAGGGTTGTAGGGGCTGGAGGAGGTTACAGAGATAGGGAGAATTGTAGGGGTTGGAGGAGGTTACAGAGATAGGAAGAATTTTTGGGGCTGGAGGAGTTTACAGTGATAGGGTGTGTTGTAAGGGCTGGAGGAGGTTACAGAGATAGGGAGTGTTGTAAGGGCTGGAGGAGGTTACCGAGATAGGGAGGGTTGTAAGGGCTGGAGGAGGTTACAGAGATAGGGAGGGTTGTAAGGGCTGGAGGAGGTTACAGAGATAGGGAGGGTTGTAAGGTCTGGAGGAGGTTACAGAGATAGGGAACAGGTAGGAACTGAACATGAGAATGAGAATTTTAACATACCCATTAGGAGCAGGAATAGGCCACTCGGCCCCTCGACCCTGCTCCACCATTCAATACGATCATGGCTGAATGTAAACTCCACTCCACATTCCTACCTACCCCCAATAACCTTCACCCCCTTGTTAATGAAGAATCTATCTAGCTCTGCCTCAAAAATATTCAGTCTCTGCTTCCACCACCTTTTGTGGAAGAGAGTTTTAAAGAATCACGACCAACTGAGAGAAAAGACTTCACCTCAACTTTGTCTTCAATCATTGACCCCTAATTTTTCAACAGTGACCCCTAGTCCTAGATTCTCCCACAAGAGGAAACATCCTCTCCACACCCACCCTGTCATGACCCCTCAAGGTTTCAATCAAGTCACCTCTTACCCTTCTAACCTCCAATGGATACAAGGCCGGAGGTGATTAACGACATGGGTGAAGGTTTCAGCGGCGGGTGAGCTGAGGTGGGGTGGAGCTGGGCAATGTTAACATGGCAGGAAAGGGGGCAGTCTCGGCGGCGGAGAGGAGATGCAATCGGAAGCTCGGCTGTGGTGACCGACCGTCTGCTTCAGCCTCAGAGAGAGGGAGATAGAGAGAGACGTAATGGTGGAAACCCTCGTTGTGTGCAGTGATCACACCATCGCTGTTTGTCCAGGATATCCTTGGATGGGAGACATTAGGGGTGGTTTGTCGAATGGTGAAAAGTATGTACAGTGAGAGGGGGTCGGGGGGGGGAGCGCTGGAGGGGGAGTGAGTGGTCAAGGTTTCATGGGGTCCTCCTGATCCCAAACTGGTTTTGCTACAAGACTTCCCACTCCCCAGTTTGAGGGTTTCTGCGCTGCTATGGGATGTTCTGGTGGATAGTCAGGTTGCTGCCAATGTTCTTGCCTCTTGTTTCTAACTGCACCATCTTTTCAACAGGGATTAACATGGCTTCATATTACTTTGACTGTCACTACTGCAAAGTGAGGGACTGCGAAGACATCTCTTTCGAGTGTCCAAGTATGTCTCCTTCAGCCGCTTATTGTGGTAGTAACGCATTGATATGCCAGTATCGTGTCTCAGTCATTCAGGCACCTCTGTTGGACAAGGCATCTCACAGCCCTGTAAATACTGAGACTCCCTGAGGATTCCCCCTGTAAATACTGACACACTCCCCGGGGACCGCCTGTAAATACTGACACACTCCCCGGGGACCCCCTGTAAATACTGACACACTCCCAGGGGCCACCTGTAAATACTGACACACTCCCCGGGGACGCCCTCTAAATACTGACACACTCCCCGGGTACCGCCTGTAAATACTGACACACTCCCCGGGGAACCCCCTGTAAATACTGACACCCTCCCCAGGGACCCCCTGTAAATACTGACATACTCCCCGGGGACCCCCTGTAAATACTGACACACTCCCCGGGGACCCCCCTGTAAATACTGACACACTCCCCGGGATTCCCTGTAAATACTGACACACCCCTGGGGACCCCCTGTAAATACTGACACATTCCCCGGAGACCCCTGTAAATACTGACACACTCCCCGGAGACCCCTGTAAATACTGACACACTCCCCGGAGACCCCTGTAAATACTGACACACTCCCCGGGGCCCCCCTGTAAATACTGACACATTCCCCGGGGAACCCCCTGTAAATACTGACACACTCTCCGGAGACTGCCTGTAAATACTGAGACACTCCCCGGGGATCCCCTTGTAAATACTGAGACACTCCCTGGGGATTCCCCCCTGTAAATACTGAGACACTCCCTGGGGATTCCCCCTGCAAGTACTGACACACACCCCGGGGACCCCCCTATAAATATTGACACAGTCCTGGAGACCGTGAATAAATTGTAGCAGAAATGACATGTTACAGAGGAAATATTAACAAATTTTTGTGTGTCTCTGTTCGCAGCCGCTTGCTCACTGCACCTGACACGAAACAGACATCTATCTGATGATCGAGTGTCCTTAAGGGTCCTCATGGAGAGGGCTTGAGATCCCTTGTCTGCATTCTGTGTACTGTCGAATATCCCTTGCATTTACAACCCTGTTAGCTGGAACAGTCACACTAGCTTCTTATCTCACTCCTAAAATGTGTAACCGTCCATTCCAAAACATTTGAAATGGAAAATTACAGGGAGGTGCAGTAAAATTCAATTCACATCCCTGCAGCATGTGCTGCTCTGACTTGCCATGACTCAACTTTAATACTCTCCGTATTTACCCTGTAAATTCCATGTCAGGCACAAGGGGGTTCCCAAGGGGGTTCCACACAGTTTCCAGCCACTCGGTGTGCTATGAGTGAGAGGCCCATCACACGGTATCTCCTTTATATCGACCGCTTCACCAGTCATTTTTAAATGTTTCTCCCTGATACTGAGCAACAAGACTAGGATGGTCAATGCCCTTGCAGGACGAGGGTAAGATCCCAGTGGAGTGTCCTTCATTGCTGAAGGTTCGGATGTTGGAAGGTCCTCATCGGGGAGATTCCCTCTTCCTCCCCAGCTCAAGGCTTCACAAGGGCAGTCACAAAAGCCGATATTTTACCCACGAGTCTCAGCCTTCTCCGAAATAGCCGTTTGGCAGTACGCCGTATGCTGAAAAGAGAGACATGGTGTCGAAGCTTTTCATCTCGGACTCATCAGGACAGATTCACAGGAGTACCAGATTTCAAAGGGAGCAACAATTTACACCGCTTGAGAGAAGGGCGCTGATTGGTTGGAGAAGTGACCCTGATTGGTCGAGAGGTTGCCACGGAGAATGCGCCAGGGAACTATTGTCCCCCAAGCTTTTGTCAGATGGATAAAAAAGGCACAATGCCCCAACATGTCCCTTTTGCCAGTCGGCACCCTTTTCTCACGCAGTAGGAACTGGGGTTCCCTTTGAAATTGGGAATTCTTGCATCTGTCCTGATGAGTGCCAGTTGGAAAGCTTCAACAGGATGTCTCTCTTTTAGCAATACTTCCTCCAAGGTCCTCAGTAAGGGTCAGTAATTAGCATGTCCTGGCCCATTGTGGTAGCGTTGGTTAACACGTCACCCCATGGTGGGAACTCCAATCCAACTCGCTCACCAAAGTATTGTCGGTTCTTTCAGTTGAAGATGTGATGGTGAAAGAGACAGGGCAGGTATCTATGAAATGTCAGTCCAACTTTACCATCCCAAAGATTGACACAGTCACGTGGATGTTTGCATCTCATGTGAGTATTTGAGTTTTTAACCTTCATCTCCCTGTGACCAAACCTCTCATTTTTCCATCCTCCTGTTTGTTCCAAAGCTTAACATACGCCCTCCCCCTGTCCTGCCCATCAGTCACGGTATGACACTCCTCTCACACCATGCACAATGCCATGGGTCCTCCACATAAGAACATAAGAAATAGGAGTAGGCCATTCGGCCCCTCGACTCTGCTCCCCCAGTCAATAAGATCGTGGCTGATTTGATCTTGACCTCAACTTCACTTTCCCGTCTTCATGACTCTTTAGTCCCTTGTCAGTCACAAATCTGTCTAATCCCAGCTTGAATATATTCAATGGCCCGGCCTCCACTGCCCTCTGGAGACGAGAATTCCAAAGACTAATGACCCTCCAAGAGGGGAGATTCTTCCGCATCTCCATCTTAACTGGGAGAGCCCTCATTCCGAAACTGTGCCCGTAGCTCTAGATTCCCCCACAAGGGGGAGCATCCCTTCAGCTTTCACCCTGTCAAGCCCCAGAACCTGATCTGTTTCAATAAGATCACCTTCTCATTCTTCTAAGCTCCAACAAGTATAGGCCCAACCTGCTCAACCTCTCCTCCCAAGACAAACCCCCTTCATCCCAACTGAGTGAACCTTCTCTGAACTGCCCCAATGCAAGTCTCCCCCTCCCTAAGTAAGGAGACCAAAACTGTGCGCAGTGCTCCAGGTGCGGTCTCACCGATGTAAAACTCTGTATAACTCACACTTTGCAGATCAAGACCGACATGATGGCACAGTTTAAGGTTCTGCACTTTGGTGAAGAAGATACACTCACCATACACAATGTCAAGATGAAGAACGCAGGCAGCTACGCGTGTGAGGTCGTTAGAAACAAATTGATCCTCCTAAGACGTTTCTTTTATCTCATTGGTTAGTCTCACTGATTTTTTTTCTCTCTCTCTCCCTCTCTCTCTGTCTCTCTCTCTCCCTCTCTTGCTCTCTCTCTCTATGCCTTTCTTTTTCTCTCTCCCGCTCCCTCCCTCTCTTTCTCTCCCCCTCTCTCCTCCTCTCTCTATCCATTTCTCCCTCTCTCTCTCCACCCTCTCTTCCTCTCTTTCTTTCTCTCTCTCTCTCTATTCCTCTCTTTATCTCTCTCTCCCTCTTTCTCTCCCCTCTCTCTCCCTGCCTCTCCCTCTCAATGCCAGAGATGGGTGGGTTGTCTTATGAGAAAAGGCTGAACAGGTTAGGCTTGTATCCACTGGAATTTAGAAGAGTAAAAGATGACTTAATTGAAACCTTTAAGATCCTGAGGGGGTTTGACAGGGTGGATGCCTCCCTCTCCCCTTCTCTCTCCCTCTCTCTCTCCTCGCTTCTTGCTCTCTCTCTCTCTCTCTCTCCTTCTCTCTCGTTCCCTCCCTCTCTCTCTCTCTCTCTCCCCCTCTCTTTTTCCTCTCTCTCTCTCCCCCCTCTCTCCTTCTCTCTCTCTCTGTCTCTGTCTCCCTCTCTCTCTCCCCCTCTCTCTCCCTCCCTCTCTCCTCATTTCTTGCTCTCTCTCTCTCCTTCTCTCTCTTTCCCTCCCTCTCTCTCTCTCCTCTTTTTCCTCCCTCTCTCTCTCCCTCTCCCTCCCTCTCTCTTCCTGTCTGTCTCCCTCTCTCTTTCCACCCTCTCTCTCCCCCCTTTCTTCCTCCCTCCCCCTCTCTCCTGCTCTCTCTCTCTCCTTCCCCCTCTCTCTCCATTCCCCCCTCTTTCTCACTCTCTGTCTCTCCCTCTCTTGCCAATGTCTCTAATTCCTCACCCATGCTCACATCTGCTGTTCTCAATGAGTGTAAGAATATAGGTTTGTATGTTGATGTTTGATTGAGTGTACCTGTGTAATTCAGCCCAAATTGACCCAAGTAAGAGAGAAGATCACAACCTTCAATTGAAAGAATCTAATTATGCCCATTTACAACCCATGCAGGAGGTTCTCACAATCCAGGATCTTCTGATGCAAGGACAGGAATAGGCACATTTTAAATATGAGGTTCTCAAAAAAAGCTAAAAAGCTCATTCCCGCAGTGTCAACATTGGTTCACTGGGTGGCGCTCTTGCCACAGAGGAGAAGGTCCGAAGTTCAGCTCCCACTTCACTGACATTACAAGCAACGTGGGTAAAGTGGAACCTGTGGAGTTCTTATTTAGGGGGTCAGTACTGAGAAAGTGTTGCACTGTCGGACAGTCAGTACTGAGGGAGTGTTGCACTGTCGGACAGTCAGTACTGAGGGGGTGCTGCACTGTCGGAGGGTCAGTACTGAGGGAGTGCTGCACTGTCAGAGGGTCAGTACTGAGGGAGTGCTGCACTGTCGGAGGGACAGTACTGAGGGGGTGCTGCACTGTCGGAGGGTCAGTACTGAGGGAGTGCTGCACTGTTGGAGGGTTAGTACTGAGGGAGTCCTGCACTGTCAGAGGGTCAGTACTGAGGGAGTGCTGCACTGTCGGAGGGTCAGTACTGAGGGGGTGCTGCACTGTCGGAGGGTCAGTACTGAGGGAGTGCTGCACTGTTGGAGGGTTAGTACTGAGGGAGTGCTGCACTGTCAGAGGGTCAGTACTGAGGGAGTGCTGCACTGTCAGTGGGTCAGTACTGAGTGGGTGCTGAACTTTTGGATATGGCATTTTTTAGATGAGACAGCAAAACAATATACTGTCTGCCTCTCAGGTGGGTGTAAAAGACCCCACAACCATTATTTGGAGGAAGAGTAGGGGGGAGTTCTCTGCAGTATCCTGGGGCCAATATTTGTCCCTCAACCAACATCACTCAGAAGTAACATTCACACCACACAAGTGTCAGGCAATGACCATCTCCAACAAGAGAGAATCCAACCATCACCCTTTGATGTTCAATGGCATTACCATCACTGAATCCCCCACTATCAACATCCTGGGGGTCACCATTAACCAGAAACTGAACTGGACGAGCCACATAAATACTGTGGCTACAAGAGCAGGTCAGAGGCTGGGAATCCTGTGGTGAGTAACTCACCTCCTGACTCCCCAAAGTCTGTCCACCATCTACAAGGCACAAGTCAGGAGTGTGATGGAATACTCCCCACTTGCCTGGATGAGTGCAGCTCCCACAACACTCAAGACGCTCGACACTGTCCAGGACAAAGCAGCCCCGCTTGACTGGCATCACATCCACAAACATTCACTCCCTCCACCACCGACGCACAGTAGCAGCAGTGTGTGTACCATCTACAAGATGCACTGCAGCAACTCACCAAGGCTCCTTAGACAGCACCTTCCAAACCCACGACCTCTATCATCTAGAAGGATAAGGACAGCAGACACATGGGAACACCACCACCTGGAAGTTCCCCTCCAAGTCACTCACCATCCTGATCTGGAAATATATCGGCTGTTCCTTCACTGTCGCTGGATCAAAATCCTGGAACTCCCTCCCTAACAGCACGGTGGGCGTACCTACACCACATGGACTGCAGCGGTTCAAGAAGGCAGCTCACCACCACCTTCTCGAGGGGCAATTAGGAATGGGCAATAAGTGCTGGCCTAGCCAGCGACACCCACATCCCGTCAATGAATGAAGAAACAGATGATCTGGGTCATTATCGCATTGCTATGTGTGGGATCTTGCTGTGCGCAAATTGGCTGCTGTGTTTCCTACGTTACAACAGCGACCACACTTCAAAAAGAAAATTCATCATTGACTGTAAAGTGCTGTCAGGCAAAGCCAAAGAAAATTCTTAACATTTTTACACATTCCCTATTTCTCCGTAGTGGCCCGGAGCACACTGCAAAGCAGCATTGACCTGCAGGGGATGTTCCAGAATGTTCTAGTGGAGAAGAAGACAACGCTGAAAACTCCCACCGCCAAACCCATCATACCACCAGATAAGCGCGTTGAGAAACAGACAGAGACGCAGTTAATTATCGCCATTGCCATGGGGACGCTCCTGGTTGTCTTGGCTGGAATGTGAGTGTATTCATTTGTCCGTATCAAGTCTACAGCACAGAGACAGGCCATTCAGCCCATCTGCTCTGAGCCGGTGTTTCTGCTCCAAACGAGCCTTCCCCCACATCCACTCCATCTCACCCCATCCCCATACCCTTCTATGACATCACCATACCCTTCCATTCCATCCGCAAACCCTTCTATTCCATCCCCAAACCCTCCTATTCCATCCCCATACCCTTCTATTCCATCACCATACCCTTCTATTCTATCACAATACCCTTCTATTCCATCACCATATCCTTCTATTCCATCACCATACCCTTTCAGCCCATCCCCATACCCTTCTATTCCATCACCATGTCCTTCTATTCCATCCCCATAACTTTCTATTCCATCACCACACCCTTCTATTCCATCCCCATACCCTTCTATTCCATCTCCATACGCTTCTATTCCATCCCTGTACCCTTCTATTCCATCCCCACACCCTTCTATTGCATTCCCATACCATTCTATTCCATCACCATAACCTTCTATTCGATCCCCATACCCTTCTATTCCATTCCCATACCTTTCTATTCCGTCCCCATGCCCTTCTATTCCATCCCCATACCCTTCCATTCCATTCCCATACCCTTCTATTCCATCCCCATACCCTTCAATCCCATCCCCATACCCTTCTATTCCATCCCCATGTCCTTCTATTCCATCCCCATACCCTTCAATTCCATTCCCATACCCTTCTATTCCATCCCCTTACCCTTCAATTCCATCCCCATACCCTTCAATTCCATCCCCATACCCTTCTATTCTATCACAATACCCTTCTATTCCATCACCATGTCCTTCTATTCCATCCCCATACCCTTCTATTCCATCCCCATACCCTTCTATTCCATCCCCATATCCTTCTATTCCATCCCCATACCCTTCCATTCCATCCCCATACTCTTCAATTCCATCCCCATACCCTTCAATTCCATCCCCACACCCTTCTATTCCATCCCGTACCCTTCAATTCCATCCCCATACCCTTCAATTCCATCCCCATACCCTTCAATTCCATCCCCATACCCTTCTATTCCATCCCCATACCCTTCAATTCCTTCCCCATACCCTTCAATTCCATCCCCATACCCTTCCATTCCATCCCCATACCCTTCTATTCCATCCCCATACCCTTCCATTCCATTCCCATACCCTTCTATTCCATCCCCATACCCTTCTATTCCATCACCATACCCTTCTATTCCTTCCCCATACCCTTCTATTCCATCACCATACCCTTCTATTCCATCCCCATACCCTTCCATTCCATTCCCATACCCTTCTATTCCATCCCCATACCCTTCTATTCCATCACCATACCCTTCTATTCCTTCCCCATACCCTTCTATTCCATCACCACACCCTTCTTTTCCATCCCCATACCCTTCCATTCCATCCCCATACCCTTCTATTCCATCCCCATACCCTTCTATTCCATCACCTTACCCTTCTATTCCATCACCATACCCTTCTATTCCATCACCATGTTCTTCTATTCCTTTCTCCCTCGTGCGTTTATATAGCTTCCCCCTTAAATATCCAGGCTTGGGCTGACAAGTGGCAAGTAACATTTGAGCCACACAAGTGTCAGGCAGTGACCATCTCCAACAAGAGAGAATCTAACCATCGCTCTCTTTGACGTTCAATGTCATTACCATTGCTGAACCCCCCAGTATCAACAGCCTGGGGGTTACCTTTGGCCAGAAACTGAACTGGAGTAGCCATATAAATACTGTGGCTACAAGAGCAGTTCAGAGGCTGGTAATCCTGCGGTGAGTAACTCACCTCCTGACTCCCCAAAGCCTGTCCACCATCTATAAGGCACAAGTCAGGAGTGTGATGGAATACTCCCCACTTGCCTGGATGAGTGCAGCTCCCACAACACTCAAGAAGCTCGACACCGTCCAGGACAAAGCAGCCCCGCTTGATTGGCATCAAATCCACAAACATTCACTCCCTCCACCACCGACACACAGGAGCAGCAGTGTGTGTACCATCTACAAGATGCACTGCCGGAATCCACCAAGGCTCCTTCGACAGCACCTTCCAAACCCATGACCACTACCATCTAGAAGGATAAGGGCAGCAGACACATGGGAACACCACCACCTGGAAGTTCTCCTCCAAGCCACTCACCATCCTGACTTGGAAATATATCAGCCGTTCCTTCACTGTCGCTGGATCAAAATCCTGGAACACCCTCCCTAACAGCACTGTGGGTGTACCTACACCACAGGGACTGCAGCGGCTCAAGAAGGCAGCTCACCACCACGTTCTCCTGGGGCAATTAGGGATGGGCAATAAATGCTGGTCCAGCCAGCGAAGCCCACATCCCATTATGAATTTTTTAAAAATACATCGATACTATTCACCTCACCCACTCCCGGTGGGAGCGAGTTCCACATTCTCCCCAGTCTCTGGGTAAAGAGGTTTCTCCTGAATTCCCCATTGGGTTTATTAGTGATGATCTTATATCAATGGCCCCTAGTTCTGGTCTCCCCCCGACAAGTGGAAACATCTTCTCTACGTCTACCCTATCGAAACCCTTTCATCATAGTAAAGACCTCAATCACTCCCTCAGCCTTCTCTTTTCTAGAGAAAAGAGCCCCAGCCTGTTCAGTCTGTCCTGATAGTTATAAGCTCTCAGTTCTGGGATCATCCTTTGTAATTTTTTTTGCTAATGTCTTCACTGGTTGTGAGGCTTTGTGATGTCTGAAGGATGTGCAAGGAGCTATATGAACGCAAGTCCTTTCCTTTCTGCCCTGTCAGTGTCATTTATCGATGGGCCACAAGGTCCAAGGTGGGGTGACATGAAGGGAGCCCCAGGCTGCGAAGACATTCATGGTTGAATACCCTGCAAGCAAGCCAAAGGTCCAGGGGATGGACAATAATTCAAGATCTCAGGTCTGGTCTTAAATGTAGCTGGAATAATATAAATTTCGAATTAAAATGTATTTTATTTCCTCTCGTGTGAAGCCGCTCCTGTTGTGTATCCGGGGTCTGAGACCTCACGGGATTTATTCAGACACCAGAGTATACAAACCTCAAGAGCCTTTCCAGACATGACAACACGCAGAGAGTATGTGGATTCACAGCAAACAGTCACAAGGTCAGTGTCAACTCCTGCAAGGGTTTTGATAGCTGTCACAATTGTTGAGGAACTCTACGGAGAACTTAAAAGCAAAAAACTGAGGATACTGAAAATCCAAAACAAAAACAAAAATACCTGGAAAATCTCAGCAGGTCTGGCAGCATCTGCAGAGAGGAATATATTTTTTTTCAAAAATATACTTTATTCCTAAAATACCAGGAAGAACATTCCAAAACATTTCAAAACCACCATCACAAAAGTACAATCTGATTCAACTTTTACACATGGACCACAAGGTACATCAATACAATAAATGAATGTTACAAATCATTTCAATATGGTCAATGCAGACAATCAGACAATGGGATTGGAGTTATCA
>NC_054495.1:165000-167500 GCF_017639515.1 Carcharodon carcharias
ACACACACTCACACTCACTCTCACACTCACACACACACACACTCTCTCACACACACACACACACTCACACACTCACTCTCACATTCACACACACTCACACAGAACTCTCTCTCACACACAGTCACACACACTCACACTCACACTCACTCTCAATCTCTTTCTCACACTCACTCACTCTCACACTCACAGTCACACTCACTCACACACACACACACACTCACACACACACTCTCACACACACACTCACTCTCACACTTACACACTCACACAAACACACACACTCACTCTCACACACACACTCACTCTCACACTCACACACTCACACACACTAACTCACACACACACTCACACTCACACACACACATGCACTCTCACACTCACACACACTCAAACACACACTCACACACACTCACACTCTCTCACTCACACACACTCACACTCACTCTCACACTCACTCACACTCACTCTCACACACACACACTCTCACACACACACCCACTCTCACACTCACACACTCACACACACTAACTCACACACACACACTCACACTCACACACACTCAAACACACACTCACTCTCACACACACACTCACTCGCACACACACACTCAAACTCACTCTCACACTCACTCACACTCACTCTCACACACACACACTCACTCTCACACACACACTCACTCTCACACTCACACTCACACACACTAATTCTCACACACACACTCACACTCACACACACACACACACTCACTCTCACACACACTCACTCGCACACTCACACACACTCACACTCAAACACACACTCACACTCACACACACACACTCTCACACTCACACACACTCAAACACACACTCACACACACTCACGCTCACACTCACTCTCACACTCACACTCACACACACACACACTCACACTCACACACACACACACTCACACACTCACTCACACTCACACCTAAACACACACTCACACTCACACACACACTCACACTCACACACACACTCACACTCGCACACTCACACACACACACACTCACACTCACTCACACTCACACACACACTCACACTCACACACACACATACTCACTCTCACACACACACACTCACTCACACTCTATCTCACACTCACACTCACACACACTCTCACACTCACACTCACACACACACTCTCACACTCACTCACACTCACACTCTCACATTCACACTCACATCACTCTGACACACACACTCACATACACTCACTCTCACACTCACACACTCTCACACACACACCCTCACACACGCACACTCACACTCACACACACACTCACTCACTCTCACACTCACTCTCACACTCACACTCACTCTTACACTCACACTCACACACACTCTCACACACACACACACACTCTCACACTCACACTGACACACACACTCACTCACTCACACACACACACACACATTCACTCTCACACTCACAGTCACACTCACTCTCACACACACACACAGTCACACACACACTCTCACACACACGCTCACTCTCACACACACTCACACAAACACACACTCACTCTCACACACACACTCACTCTCACACTCACACACTCATACACACTAACTCGCACACACACACACTCACACTCACACACACACTCACTCTCACACTCACACACACTCAAACACACACTCACACACACTCACACTCTCTCACTCACACACACTCACACTCACTCTCACTCACTCACACTCACACTCACTCTCACTCACTCTCACACACACACTCACTCTCACACTCACACACTCACACACACTAACTCTCACACACACACACTCACACACGTACACTCACTCTCACACTCACACACACTCAAACACACACTCACTCTCACACACACACTCACTCGCACCCACACACACTCACACTCACTCTCACACTCACTCACACTCACTCTCTCACACACACACTCCCTCTCACACACACACTCACTCTCACACTCACACTCACACACACTAATTCTCACACACACACACACTCACACACACACACACTCACTCTCACACTCACACACACTCAGACACACACTCACACACACTCACGCTCACACTCACTCTCGCACTCACACTCACACACACATGCTCACACTCACACACACACTTACTCACACACTCACTCACACTCACACCTAAACACACACTCACACTCACACACGCACTCACACTCGTACACTCACACACACTCACACACTCACACTCACTCTCACACTCACACACTCTCACACTCACACTCACTTTGACACACACACACACTCACTCTCACACTCACACACACGCACATTCACTCTCACACTCACACTCACTCTCACACTCACGCTCACACACACTCTCACACACACTCTCACGCTCACACACTCACTCTCACACTCACACACTCTCACACTCACTCTCACACACACTCACAATCACTCTGACACACACTCACTCTCATATTCACACACACACACTCACTCTTACACTCTCACTCATGC